>NC_057862.1:641842053-642042053 GCF_019393635.1 Dromiciops gliroides
TTTTTCTCTTTTATGAAATCTGGGATAATCTGCCTTTTAGTTATTTGCTTATCTGCCTTATTTCCCTTACTAGACTGTAAACTTCTTGAGGACAGGGACTATGTAATGATGTTAGCTTATTCTCTATATCTACCTCTTCCCCCAAAGCCCAACTCCTAGTAGAAGCTCAGTCAATATTGGTTGAATTGAATTGATATGCTATTGTCTAGTACCTAAGGGTCACTGTCCAGGGTATCTTTTCATTTTATGAGACGGTCTGAGTTCATTCATTCAGTAACTATTAATTATGCCCCTACTGTGCTGTGAGAACGAAAACATATAATTTGGGTAAAGGATCCTGTTTTCATAGAGCTTTCAGTCCAACAGAGATATAAGACACAAACACAGGTCATTCTAATGTACAGTATCTCATTGGGTTGTACTATGTCATATTGCATATGATGGGATTTTAGAAAGATGCAGGAAAAAATACTTTAAAAAAAATTAAGTCCCCTTCTCTCTTCATATGATGCCATCCTTGTTCAGGTCCCTATCACCTTTTGCCTGGACTATTTGGATCTCCTCACTTCAAATTCCACCCCGCCACTTCCACAGCTGTCAAAGGGAGTGTCTGATCATGACACTCCTTAATAAACTGTGTTGTTGTTTGGTTGCTTCCGACTCTTTGTGACCTTCTTTGTGGGGTTTTCTTGGCAGAGATGCTGGAGTGTTTGCCCTTTGCTTCCCCAACTCATTTTATAGATGAGGAACTGAGGCAAATAGTATTGAATGACTTGGCCAAGGTCACACAACTACTAAGTGTCTGAGGCCAGATTTGAACACAGAAAGATGAGTCCAGGTTGGGTGTCCTGCCTTCTTTCCCAGAGGCTGAGAACATTTTCACTTAGGGAAAGACAATTTTTGTTTTGTTTTGAGGTGATGGATGTGGAGGGCATTATGACCACAGGAGTGTTTGATCAGTGAGAGAAGGCAACCTGAGCTTTTATGGGGATTGGGGGAAGATTTGGTAGCCTTAGGGCTCTTGGCCTTGCAGGATGTCAAGAGGTCAGCACAAGACCACAAATTGAATAACAGGGACTGTGTGGTTGCTGTGGGGAGAATGCATCTCTCTTTCCCCCACTGTTAGTGACCTCCTTGAATGCTGCACTCAGGGACAAATCCCCACAGGCCCTGTCCAAGTTTGGGCCTTCCTGCCCCCTTTTCTGTCCTGGCAACATGACTTTGGGGACTAAACTCCTGCTTTCAGCTTGTTTTCTTGTCATTGGCTTGCCCTTAAAGTTCAATACAGCGACAGCAACAGCAAAAGGTATCCCAATTACCTAAGGGTTCCAGCTATTTGGCTAATTAATCATTTTTATTGTTACAGTGATACCAAGACTATTCAATATTTGTTGTAAAATGCAAGTCATATACTAAGAATTCCATTCTCTGAGACTAAAGAGGTTTAGCCAAGAGAACAGAATGACCCTTTAACTATAGGGTGGTCCTTCCCATTAAATGCCTTTAAAAGCATGACCTGGTAATTATTTTTTTTAAAGCCAGGAGCTTATAAACTAAAAGCTACTAGTCAAGTACTGAGCCTCTCCAATAGCTTTGACCTACTGGTTCCCTGGGGCTTTGTTTGGGTTTATCCCCTTGTTCTTTTTTTTTTTTCCTTTAAAAAAAAGTCTGTAAATATGTCCATAATTTCCTGACCATGAGCTCCTTCCTTTAACTACTAATCAAGCAATTAGGGGAGGGGAGGGGAGGGAGGAGTGAAGGGGCAGGGGGTAGGGGAGATACAGTTCTGAGAAATTAACCAGTACCTGGACTGAGTATGAAATGTCCTGTGCCTATAGCTCCCATACACCTTTCCAGTGTATCTGCTCATCCCTTGAGAGCATGGTGGTTGTTATTAAATAGCATTCAGTGGTAGCTACTATTTCCATTTCCATTGTTGTAGCATATAGGGTTTTCCCTGTTCTGCTTACTTAGCTCTGCATCAATTCCTAGAAGCCTTCTCATGCTCCTCTGCTTCCTTCATGTTCATCATCTTATAGAACAGTAATATTCTATTCTATCCACATATCACAATTCGTTTAGCCATCCTGCAGTTGCTGGGCATCTACATCGTTTCTAGTTGTTTACTATTATGAAAAATGCTGCTCTAAATATTTTGGTATCTATAGGACCTTTATGAAATGTTTCTCAAGACCCTCCTTGGTATAAAGCTCTGTGCTAGATGCTACCTAGGTATTGTCCAAGATGACCAGATGAGAAACATATATGCGTATATGTACACACATATTGACATATATGTTTATGAATTACAATTTATTTTTTTAATTTACATATAATATAAATTGCGAATGGACATTATTTTTCTACATTTCTATTTGTATATATGACTTTGATTTCTATGGAATATATATTTATACATAAACATATCTAGTATATATGTCATATATAACAACATAAGATAGCACATGATGATAATAGGCACAATGAATGTATGCCATGGACATTCAGAATGTATAGAGGCTGGAGGTAGTTGGTTTAAGGGGAAGGACACTGGCTCTGGAGTCAGAGAATCCGGATTCAAATCCTGCCTCTTACTATCTGTGTGACGTTAGGCAAGCCACATAATCTCACTAGGTCTTAGGCTAGATGACCTCTAAGCCCATTTTGTGTCACCCAGGGCTCTGTATCTGTGATCCTTTGATAACTCCCTCTCTGGGACCCAAGAAAGCTCCTTGAAGGAGGATGGCATTGGAGCCTTGATGAATGGGAGGCTCCTAAATAATAACTTGGGTTTTAGAGTTATATAGAACCTTAGGAATCCAGTGTACCCTGTATTGTGTCGTGGAACTCTGTGGCAGTCTGGTGACACTACAGACCCCTTCTCAGAATGTACTTTTCAAGATTCATAATTGAAGCAAATGCTCAATTTTAGGTAGAAGTCCGTGAAAACAAAGATGCCATTCCCAGGCCATCTAGGCCTTTAGACCCCTCTGAAGTCCCCAGATTAAGAACCCCTGGTTGAATACAACTCTATCCTTTTACAGATTTGGAGAAGTGGTACTGAGGAGAGGGCATTTCAGGAAAAGGGAAGTGAGGAGAAAGAGGAGCAGGGGAGAAGAGGCAGAAGGAAAGGGAGGAGGAGAAAGAAGAGAGGGGAGAAGAGGAGGGGAGAAGAGGGAGGAGGAAGAGGAGGAGGAGAAAGAGGAGGAGGGGAGAAGAGGGAGGAGGAAAGGGAGGAGGAGAAAGAGGAGGAGGGGAGAAGAGGAGGAGGAGGAAAAGGAGGAGGAGGAGAAAGAGGAGGAGGGGAGAAGAGGGAGGAGGAAAGGGAGGAGGAGAAAGAGGAGGAGGAAGAAGAGGAGGAGGAGGAAAAGGAGGAGGAGGAGAAAGAGGAGGAGGAAGAAGAGGTGGGGAGAAGAGGGAGGAGGAAGAGGAGGAGGAGGAGGAAAAGGAGGAGGAGGAGGAAAAGGAGGAGGAGGGGAGAAGAGGGAGGAGGAGAAAGAGGAAGAGGAGGAGGAGAAAGAGGAAGAGGAGGAGGGGAGAAGAGGGAGGAGGAGAAAGAGGAAGAGGAGGAGGAGAAAGAGGAAAAGGAGGAGGGGAGAAGAGGGAGAAGGAAGAGGAGGAGGAGAAAGAGGAAGAGGAGAAAAAGGAAGAGGAGGAGGGAAGAGGCAAAGGAGGAAGAGCAGGGACAAAGACAAAGACATGGAGGATAGAAAATGTCCGTGATCTGTTCAAAGGACCTTAACTAGTTGGCTGGCTTTGGGCCACCCCAAGTCCAGGAATAGAGCCTGCCAGAAGTCTGTGTGTCCCTACAAAATGGCCCTGGGCAGGAGCAGGTCATGGGGCAGCCTCTCATCAGAGGGTCTCCCTTTCAGCCACAGGCGCGCTCTGCTCCAAATGGCACAAGACCTTCCTACCACGGTTACTGGAGTAAACAGAGGAAATGTCTTCAGCCCAGCTAATTGTGTGGAAAATTGGAAAAGAATTGCATGTAACGTTGTTGGGAAATGAAGTCTGCCAACCGAGAGTTATCACGGGGAACAACACAGCCTGAGCCTGCCACGAGGGATCCACGTCTGGGCTCAGGGTGCTCCTCGGCATGTCGGCTCCCTTTCCCCTTCCTCCACCACCCCCCCACTTCCCTACTGCCAGAGGTGGAAGCCTGACTGCCAGGAAGCAGGAAACGAGGTGGGGAGGGGATAAGGGTGGGAGGGAGGTTAATAATCTAGGCTAGTGGCCAGCCCATTTTTAATATCCAGATAGTTCCTTCCAAAAATCCATAAAAATTAGGAAATTAAATCAATTAGTTCTTTCTCCTCCCTCCTCCTCCCCTTTTTAATCCTCCTCTTTCTGTTCTCCTCACTCAGCACTCCAGGGTGATATAGGGGAAAGAACCTTGAACTTGGAGTTGGCAGACCTGAGTTCAAATTCCATCTGGGCTACTGAAGTGCCCACATCGCCTCAGGCAAGGCACTGACTCTGGGCCTCAGTTTCTTCATCTGTAAAATAAGGAGGTTAAACTAAATGGGCTCTAAGGTCCTTTCCAGCTCTCCTTCCTTTCTTCCTTTCTTTTTTTTCCCTTTTTTTTTTGGGGGGGGCCAATGAGGGTTAAGTGACCTGCCCAGGGTCACACAGCTAGTGTGCCTGAATCCAGGACTGGTGTTTTATCCACTGCAGTGCCACCTAGCTGCATCCCCCTACCCCCAGCTCTGTCTTCTGACCCACAAATGACTTTAAGAGATATTTCATTTCAGCCCATGAGGTCATATAAAATAAAGTACTATTTTTACGCTAAGTTCTTGGATGCCCTGAAATCCCCAGGTTAGGAACCCTCAATCTAATCCAACTGTGGGAAGTTACACTGAGGAAAGGGCATTTCAGGAAAAGGGAGATGAGCTTTCCCCGCCCACCAAAGGAAGGAGGTTTTTTGTTCGTTTGTTTTGTTGTTTGCCTTTTTGTATTCTCAGGGCTTAGCCCAGTGCCAGGTACATGGTAGACTCTTTACAAATGCCGGTTGGCTGAATGACCTTGAAGAAAGCTTTGAGGTCATCTAGTCTGTCTTGGTCATTTTACAGATGAGTAAACCAAGGCACAGAGAGATGTCACACAGCTAGTGTCAGAGGTAGGATTTGAACTCAGATGTTCCAGACTCCAAACCCAGCAGTCTACCCTGTGTGGCACCTAGGAGCCATCGCTTGCCAGGAGCCGTCATGCATATGACTGAAATAGTAACGGAGAAGTGTAGGAGTAGAAAGAGGCAAATGTTGGCAGTCATGCTGTGCCAGGGTATATGCTCAGAGTAGCAGGGGAAAAGGAAAAAAAACAACTGAGATGGTGCAGTGACTCACTGTGTGTGTGTGTGTGTGTGTGTGTGTGTGTGTGTGTGTGTGTGTGTGTGTGTGTAGGACCATGAAATACTTGGAAACTGATGTAGATAAATGATGCATCCTGGCCCTAGAACTGAAAGATATGTCCAATTCTTTCATATTACAGAAAAGAAAGCCAGAAAGGAAAGTGATTTATCCAAGGTCACACAGATAATAAGAAACAGAGACCAAATTGGAACCTAGTTCCTTCCCTTGTTAATCCCATGCCTCTCTTCCACTTTCCTTTGGAGAGCTACCCCATGGTTCAGGGTCACACTAAGAAGAGTCTGGGAGGGTCACAGAGAGAGTCCCTAGGTCACAGAAACAGCCCAAAAGTTGAAACACCATGAGGAACATGGATAGGGCTGGTCAACATCACTTTTCGGTTTTTCCATGAGGAAGGACACATGCTTAAAATAGATTGGTAACAGAATTTCACAGTGTTCTAGAAAACAAGGTTTTAATTGGGAGGTGGGGCTCGGGGGTGCATCTCATGGGATTTTAGGATTCTTGTACACAAAGTCCTCAGTTTACAATTGGGTGTGGTCCAGAAGTCATTCCCCATGGGGAGAAAAATGTCATAAAATAGTGGTTAGGTTCCCAGGACAGTCCATGAATGCCTATTTAGCCAGGAACACAAGTCCTGCTGAACTCTGAGTTATTCCTCTTTGCCCTCCCGAGGCCTGAAGTCACCCCCTCCCTCACCAACTTCCCCCTCTTCCTAGTAACAAATATGATGCTAAACCTGGAGCAGCTTATTGTGAGTCCTGAGGAGGAAAGAGAAGAAAAGGGAAGGGAAGAAAGGAGAGGAGTGATGACTGAAGGTGAAGAAAGGAGCTGGGTTGGAGGGTTGGACCATGAGAACTGACTACAGTTGTGCCAAATAAGGCAAGGGAAAGGGAGAGGAAGAAGAGAGAAGGAAGAGGGGGAGGGAAAGAGAGAGGGACAGGGTGGGGGAGTGGGAGACAGAGGGACAGGGGGGGAGAGAGAGAGAGAGAGAGAGAGAGAGAGAGAGAGAGAGAGAGAGAGAGAGGGAGAGGGAGAGACAGAGACAGAGACAGAGACAGAGACAGAGAAAAGAGAGAGATGAGGGAGGGGAGAGGGAGGAGAGACACACACAGAGAAGAAACAGAGAGCATTTTTTCTGGTTGTTTTTCATTAAGTTTCTTTCCAAATGGAAATTAAAAAATAAAACCATCCACTGGCTGGAAGCAATCTTGAGTCTGCAGGCACCCAAGTCTAGGATAGGAGGTGGAACTACACCTTACATGTCCATAGCACTTGAAGGAAATACTGTGAGCTTCCCATGGGAGATGGGATCTTGTACCCCTGGGTAGGTCAGTCTCATACCCTTCCCTCACAGGGTCATTGTCAAGAAAAGGTTTTATAAATGTAAATGAATTAATGTCAATGTGACCTGGTCTCATCTCCATTTTTACAGATAAGTAAACTGAGGCTAAGATAGGTTAAAATGACTTGTCCATGATCCCCAAGCTTCTGAATGTCAGTGATTAGGATCCAAATTCTTATTTCCCACTTTTAAACCCCTGTATAGGAACAATAATACCAGCACCTAACTCCCAACGTTGTTGTGAGGATGAAATGAGATAATATTTGTAAAGTACTTTGCAAACCTTAAAATAAGATATAAAGGCTAGAGTCATCATCTCATTCGTCGTCATCATTGATGTCATCATTGTCGTCATTGTCTACCCCCCCCCCCGTTTTCCTTACTTATGGTTTCAGAGGTATATTTCCCTTTAAGAGAGAAACCCTTCACACGGTTTGTTATGAGAATAAAGTGACATGCATTTTTGTAAAGAAAAAAAACCAACAACACTTAGCATAGTGTGTGGCACATAGTAGGTGCTCTATAATTGCTTATCCCCTTCCATTCAAGAGAACAGTTAGAATTGATCTTGGCAGCTCTGTTTTGCACTTGCCCCCTGTGGTCCCCTCCCTGCCTCACCATCATGTGTACAGTCAGGTTCACTGGGGCAGGTGTCTCTCTCTCCACACAACTAAAGCCACAGGTGAAAGTTCTCCCTGAGACAAGCCCAGGTTCAGCCCCAGTTTCCCTTTCCACACTAGTCCTTTGCCTATTGCAAGGTGAACTATCAAAGTGACTATTTCAACTGGTGGGAGTCCAAAGGGATAATAATAAAATTAGCCTTTGAACTATCACGTGACTTTCTGAATGTACACCTCCCTAGAAAAAGGCTGTATGACTCCACTTTTGTCTGAGAACTTCCCACTAGCTTTTCTAGTTGTCCAGAGGCATCAACATTATCCTGCAATAAGGGGCAGCTAGGTGGCACAGTGGATAGAGAACTGGCCCTGGAGTCAGGAGTACCTGAGTTCAAATCCGGCTTCAGACACTTAACACTTACTAGCTGTGTGACCTTGGACAAGTCACTTAACCCCAATTGCCTCACCAAAAAATAAACAAACAAATAAATAAGTAAATAAATAATCACACTACAAAAACCCAACATTATCCTGCAATAACAAGAACACTGGCTGTGGGAAAAGCCAGTGAGGTGTAGGAAGAAGCACCAGCCTTGCAGTTACAGGACCTGGGTTCAAATCCTACTTTTGCCCCTTGTTACCTGACTGACCTTGAGGAAGTCACTAACCCATCTGGGATACATGTTCCTTACCTGTCAGAGGATCGGGTTGTAATATAACATGAGCTCTTGTGGACAGGAACAGGGGTTTGTTGTTCTTCTGTTACTTTACCTTTGAATCCCTAGCACCTGGAACAGTGCTTTGCACTTAGTAGGGCTTAACAGATGCTTGTTAGCTTGAAGGAGGTTGGATAGGACGGTCTTTACAATTCCTTCCAATTCTAAATTCTCTGATCCTGATTTTGGCCTAAAGTGAGGTTATGAAATTGACTTGCAACATATGAGCCATGACAGCTTGTCATCTCTGTCAGACCCAGGGGTGTGTGTGTGTGTGTGTGTGTGTGTGTGTGTGTGTGTGTGTGTGTGTGAATTTTCTTGCCTTAGTATTTTATAGGAATAGAATAAAATCTTTTCTAATTATGGAGAAATTCTAAAGTGTAATGCACATTTCTAGCTGAAGGGCAGGGACAAAAATAGACATTTTTGTGTTCATGGGAGTGCCAACAGGCTTGTTCCCTGCCCTAACTCCTTGTCCTCTCTTTTATCCATTTCTCCTTCTCTTCTTCCCCCTCCTCCTTGCCCTCTCCAAACTTACCAAACCAGAGCACAGGAGGAAAAGCGACTCCCCTTCTACTGAAAGGTTAACACAGGATAGCACCCATCAAGTGCATTTATTGGATGCTTGCTGTATACAGAGCACTTAGGCACCTTGGAAGGATGCCTGCCAGAGATAGATGCCCCTTCCAAGTGATGAGGAACATAAGGAAGGGAGGGGTGGTGACATTATGGATGAGACAAGGAGACACTGTTGTATCAAGGGGAGAGGCATCTCTGTACCCCTTCTGCTATTGCACCTGCTATAATTTCACCTCTGACACTCAGGCAGAATAAAGAAGACAAGAGAAAAATGACAGCTGCAGAGTGACTTCCTCATGCCTAGTCTTGGCTATCTGAGCAGACCAATGGCCTATGAGTCCTGCCATCTTGTCATAAATAATGGCCCTTTCAGAGGTAAGGAAAGAATTACTTAGTGAATTTCACATCTGTCACCTTATTCATGTGGGTTGGTATTCCCTTCCTCAGGACAAATAGAAGGCGATCCACGAAGAACACTAGACTGCTTGGCCTAAATGATAATGGTCTCTAAGGTCCCTAACTCTAAAAGCCCAGTCTTGGTTGGTCTTTATATACATATCTTCCTATAATTCCTCCGTGGAAGGATCCACCCAATGTGCCATCCTCTGGCCCTTAGACTTTTTTGCAGGTACCAGGGGAGAACGTGGGCTAGCCATCTGTTATCCTTCTATCTCCCTTCATGACCTGTTCATCTCCCACACGTCCTTGATAATGTATTTTCATTAAAAGTAACTTGCAGAAACCTGCATTCACAGCCTGTGCATTTTTCTGTTACCCTTTGGTCATTTGCAGTGGTGTTTAATAGAGGCTTGTGGGATAGATGGATGGATGGATGGATAGATGGATGGATGGATGGATGGGATGGATGGATCGATGGATGGATGGATGGATTGGATGGATGGATGGATGATGGATGGATGGATAGATGGATAGATGGATGGATGGATGATGGATGGATGGATGGATGGATGGATGGATGGATGGATGGATGGATGGATGGATAGATGGATAGATGGATGACTTACCAGCAACACACCTGGCCAAGATGTGCAGAAAAATACCTACTTCCTGACCTCTACCCAGCTATCAGGACAAGGACTGATAACCCTGGTGATCAGGTGCTCCCCCCCACCCCCAACACCCTCCAGGAATCATTCAGGATGGTCTGTCTGATTGATATAGCTATCCAAACCTCTTCGCTTTTTCTTCTTACTAAGCTATTTATCTCCGTGACATCCAAGGTTTTGTTTCCCCTCAGCACTGAGAACTCTCTAAGGACAAAAACCTCCTTCAATAAATTAGACACAATAAATAGCACAGCGCCTGATCCTAGAGGTGGGATTTGAATATTTGGCATAGTTCCTTGCAAATATTCCTGAATATGTGAAAATAATTACAGCAGCACAGTGGGGGCCCCACGTTTTTTAAATCAAAGAAAATGTGAGCTATTGTGTTCAGTGGGTTTGTTTGTAGCTGTGGCTTTGTTTGGCTTTTTAATTTGCTGTTTATGAGTTGCCTGGAAGGAAACACAAGGAAAGGGGGGGGGGGAATATTGCATAACCATTAGAAGCCCAAGCAGAGTCCCATCCTGGAGCTGTTTCCTCCCTGAGGAATCCTTAGGAATTCTGTAGGGTGTCTCCCCAAATTCACATAAATCACAAAATGAGGGGGCCATAGGGATTTTTGGCATTCAATGGAACCTTCATTCAACCCCCTTGGGAAACTGAGGCAGGGATATGGAAATGGATTTGCCGGAGGTCACATGGGCATTGAAATCTAACCCATATGGAAGAAGGACCTCCCTCTACAACATCTAGGACATTAGCTATGCCCAAAGACCTCCAGTGACAGGGAGTACACTGCCTCCCAAGGCCACCTATTGCACGTTCCTAGAAGTTAGCAACTTTTTCCTCCCTAGAGGGGACATCCTCCCTTCTTCAACTTGCATCCACTGCTCCTAGTTACAACATAGCATAATGCAATCGAATCCATTCGCCAACAAGCCTTTACTAAAGCCCAGGTCTGCCGAGAACCTCAGAGGCACACAGTTAAAAATGAAGACACAACCCTGGTCCTGGAGGAATGTGCAACCCAGAAATGTGGCCAAGCTGAACAAATTACCTCATCAGCTTTTTTGTTCCTCTCCTTCAGTCAATCAATCAAGTATCGATTATGCATCTTTGGTATACCAGGTACTACGCCGGGCTCTGGGCAATACTCCCAAGGAACTTTTACTCTAGTGCAGAAGATAGCAAGTACATAAAAATGTATATTTAGCATTAATATGAAGTTAATCAATATAAATATATGCAACATTGTTCAATACAAGGCAGCCTCTAGGGGAGGGCACTAAGCATTGGAGGGATCAGAGAAGGTTCCACGCAAAAGATGGTGCCCGAGCTGCGTCTAACAGAGACTCGAAGGCACAAGGGGGGAGTTCATTCGAGGCATAGGGGGTGGCCCATGCCAAGGAGTGGAGATGGGAGATGGAGTGTCATGTTTGGGGAACAGAAAGGCAGTTTACGGGGGTATGATGGGGCAGAGTAGGGGAGGAGGAATGTCCAACGAGTCTGACAAGATAATTTGGGGCCAGAGTCAACTGGATGCCTAGGGAGTTGATTGGGGAGTCACATGGTGAGAGATGAACCTAAGGAAAATTATTGTAGCAGCAGTACATAGGGATGGCATTGGCTGATGAGAGATCTGAAGCAGGGAGACCAATTAGGGAGGTTTTTGCAACAACAGAGGAGAGAGGGGCAGCTAGGGTGCGCAGTGGATAAAGCACTGGCCCTGGATTCAGGAGGACCTGAGTTCAAAGCCAGCCTCAGACACTTGACACTTACTAGCGTGTGACCCTGGGCAAGTCACTTAACCCTCATTGCCCTGCAAAAAAAAACAACAATAGAGGAGAGAGGTGCTAAGGGGCCTAACAGTAGCCCTTAAGAGCTGAAAGGAAATGAATTTGGAGAAATGCAGACAAAATAGAAGGAAGGCCAGAAGTTCCAGAAAGATGGCTTTTGGTCCTGCTCATTGGATATGAGGCAACTGATCGCCTGGAAAAGGAACTAGAATAAAAATAACTGACATTTCGATAGCGTTGTAGAAGCTGGCAAAGCACTTTAAAATATTTCCTCATATGACCCTTGCAACAATCCTGAGAGGGAAATGCAATTATTATTCTTTTCATGAGTCAGCAAGGAGGTACAATGCATAGAATACTAGGCATGGAGTCAGGAAGAACTGAGTTCAAAATCCAGCCTTACTGAGCTATGTGATCCTGGACAAATTACCTTAACATCTGTCTGGCCTCAGTTCCTTGAGTAGAAAATAATAATAAATTTATAGTATAGTATTAATATAGTGTAATGTAATATAATATAGTATAGTATAATACAATATAAAATAAAATAACACTTACCTCCCAGGGTTACGATGATCAAATGAAATAATTTTTGTAGAAGCATTTGGCACATAGAAGGCACTTAATAAGTGTTTATTCCATACATTTACAGGTGGGGAAACTGAGGCAGGCAGTGGTTAAGTGATTTGCTCAGGGTCACAGAGCTAGTAAGCGTCTGAGGCTGGATTTGGACTAAGGTCTTCCTGACTCCAGGTCCTGTGCTTTAGCTACAGCTTTGCCCCTGGTCTCTCAAATCCCAGTCCAAGGTTCTCTTTGCCAACCCAATCCTGACACTGCTGGTGGGGAGCCCTGTTTGGGTATACACCTGTATTCTCCAGTGTAAGGAATCTCTTTGCTTTGGCAGAGGCAGAAGGGAACCCATTTCCCAGTCCTCCTCATCCCTGACTTCCTTGGCTCTTCCCTGATCCCCTTCTTTCCTTGGAGGATCAATCCTATTCTCCCAATGGCCCCCACCCCACACTAATGGATGAGAAGTGAAGCCCAGAGTATTTAAGGAATCCATCTTCCTCACAGCTGCCAGAGAGATTTTCCTAGAGCGTCAGCCTTGACCATCTCACTTCCCTACTCCCATGGTTTCCTCCTGTCTCTAGGATTGATGCATCAACAAGCATTTATTAAATGCCCACTACATACGAATCGGGGTGCTAGATCCAAGAGATACAGAGCTAAAAGCAAAGCAGTCTGGGGAGGAAGGGAGGCACACATCAAATACACCTTCCTCTGTTTGGTATTTAAAACCCTCTATTGACTCCAGTTTCCCTTCCAAGAATTATTAGACATTGCTCCTCCCTCCACACAAAATGGCCATCTAACCCAATGGGCCTTCTTGGGGTCCATGGGGTTTTCTTGGTGCAGATACTGGAGTGGTTTGCCATTTCCTTTTCCAGTTTTATATAGGCAGGGGTTAAGTGACTAGCCCAGGGTCACACAGCTAGTAAGTGTCTGAGCTTACATTTGAACTCTGGTCTTTTTGACTCCGAGCCTGTTCCCTATACACTGTGTTACCATAGAGAACCGGGGCAGGGCAAAATAAGGTAAAAGAAGACCTACCAGAGTCAAGTGAGTTCCCAGAGCAGAATCCAGGTTTCTGGTAGGAAGGACTTGGGAATAAAGGCCAGAATGGAAGAGCTATGGTATGGAACTATTGGCCAGAATGTGGTTTTACTTGGCATATATTGTGCATATAGTTCTGTGTGTACATTTTGTGTCCTGAGAGAGTGTAAGCTCGTTGAAGGCAAGGACTTCCATTTATAATTTATTTTGTGACTCAAAGACCCCACACTACCGCTTATCAATAAATTTATTTGGAGATTGGAACCCGTTGGCTTCCTGCCATCCCAGCAAAGACATTCTCTGATCACAGTATTGAGAGGCTGAGGAGAGGCCTCAGGAGCATCTGGGGCAAAAGAAGGAAATCAGCCCAGAGAAATAAAGCGCCTTGTCTAAGATTTTGAGGAGGAGGGATTTGAACCCAAATCTTCAAACTTCAGATCTAGCCCCTTCCTGCTAACACATTGCTACCTCGTATGAGGGGGTATGATATTAGGACCAAGATGTGAATATTTCTAACTTGGAAGTGCAAGAAATTGTTTCTATAGCACCCTCTTTGGCAATAGCCCGGGCCCATGCTTGGCTGAAGGTTATCCTGGGCTGAGTTAGGGCAGGAGGAAGCCACCGGCTCTCGGGTTGTTCTCCTTTCCCCATCTTGGGCCCATTCCTGCCTTTCTCTTGGTTGGATTTTTCTATGCTGAATCCAGAGCAGTTGTGGACTCGTGTCCTATTCTTACTGTTCGATAATAGGAAAGGGATTGCTTTTTGCATTGGAGGCTCAAAGGGCAGCTTGCTTACTTTCTCCCCAGTGAACAAGGGAGACTTGGCAGAATATAAAAAAGCCCTGGAACTGGAATAGCAGAACCTGCGTTCAAATGCAGCCTCTGTTCCTTTCTGCTTGTGTGACCCAGGACAAGTTATTCCCCCTCTCTGGGTCTCAGGTTGCTCATCTGTAAAATGAGAAGGTAGGACCAGACCAGGGATTTGTAACCATTTTTCTGGCTCATGGATCCCTTGGGTAATTTAGAGAAATCCATGGATCTCTTCTCAGAATAATGTTTTATAAATGTATAAAATAAGATGTATAAGATTACAAAGGAAACTAATTTTATTATCAAAATTTTTAAAAAGAAGATGATGTAGACCCTAAGTTAAGAATCCCTGGACTAAACTGATACTGATACTTTCTAATTGTTTATCCTCTTCCCCTCCCTTCTCCCTCTCTCCCTCTTTCTCTCTCTCTCTCTCTCTCTCTCTCTCTCTCTCTCTCTCTCTCTCTCATGCACTCTCTTTTTCCTCCCCCATCTCTGCCTCTCTCCTCTCTTTCTGCCTCTGTGTATCTCTGTATCTATCAAAATCTTTCTTTCTCTGTCTCCCTGACTCTCTCTCTGTCTTTCTCTCTGTGTCTCTCTTGTCTCTTTCTCTTGCTCTCTTCTCCCCCGTCCCTGTCTCTGTATCTCTCTCCACCACTATCCTCCACTCTGTCTCTCTGTCTGTCTTGGTTTCCTCTGTCTCTCTGTCTGTGGTCTCTCTCTTTCTGTCTCTATCTCCCCTCTCTCTCTCTCTCCCTCTCTTTTTCCCTCTCTCTTCCTTTCTTTCTGTCTTTCTCTCCATGGACCTTTCCCAATTTAAGACAAGGCCCCACAAAGTCCAGAGGCCTTGCCAAATTGCACTGATGTGGCTTTTGCTCTAACCTTTGAACAGTCAAGGGAGCCTTGGGCCCGGATGGCATGTTTTCGGTGGGCCTGGATGCCTGCTTGGAGTTATGAGCGGGGAGAGAGGGAGGCGTTGCCTAGACATCTGTGGAAGCAGATGGAACACTGAAGGATTGCCACAAGATTTCAAAGATGTCACAAGCGTCACCATCTTCAGGCAGGAGAGGGCAGGGATTGGAGGCTGTGGCAGCGATCATGACATCTTTCAGCTGTCCTTTGCTGGCAAGAGCCTGGTTAGACTTGGCCAGGATCTGCTGAGAACGATGAACTCAGCCGGCTGCTCTCAGAACCATAGCAGGGCTTTACACTGAAACAGGTTAGAGGAGGTCTCATCCTGGCTAGGGGCCAGAGAGAGGGAAAATGTTGGGAACGTTGTCAAACCTCAGCCTTGTGTTCTTGACCTCCAGAAAGCATCTGATCCCATTAGCAAACAGGGGCTACAGCAGTTGCTAAGCCAACAATCCAAGTTCCATCATGTGGTTAGTTTGGGCAGAGCTGTGGGTATCCAGAGCTTCACCTATTTGGGGGATCATGGGGTCTTAGAACAATGATGATGGTGGTGGTGGTGGTGGTGGTAGCAATAATTCTTAGAGAGATAGCATGATTCTCAAACTTTTTGGTCTCAGGACCCCTCCACACTCAGAAAAGTGATTGAGGTCCCTACAAAGAGCTTCTGCATTACATTTGTCAATATTTACTATATTGGAAATTGGAACATCTTAGAGTTATTTTATTAAAATAGTTTTAACCCTGAGAACCCCCTAAAAGATCTTGGGGGAGCATCAGGGGGTCCCCGCACCATACTTTGAAAACTGCTGGCTGAGTAGATAGAGAGAACTAGCCGTGGAGTCTGGAAGATTCTGGTTCTGATCCTGCCTCTGTCATATATTGGCTGTGTGATTGCCTCAGTTTCCCCCTCTGTAAAAAAAAAAGAAGATGATAATGGCACCAGACCTCCCAGGATTGTTGTAAGGACCAAATGAGATAATCATTAAGTGCTTTGAACAGTGCCTGTCACATAGTAAACACTCTATAAATGTTAGTTACTCTCATTATTATCATTATTATTATTATTATTATTATTATTATTATTATCATTAGTATTATTGCTATCTGTATGACTGTGGGCAAATCAATTCTCTCAAACTCCATTTCCTCATCCATAAAATGGGGGTAACAATAGCACCTGCTTCACAAGGTTGTTGTGATCCACAAATGAGATCATATCCGTTGTTATCATTATGTGCAATCACCCCATGAGGTAGGGAGTAAAAGTCACATTACTCCCTTTTACACATGAGGTTCTCTAAGAGTTACAGTGACTTGTCTAAGACCTCAAGCTATGAAGTGTCAGAGGCAGTATTCCAATTCCAAAACGAGGTGCCTGGAATCAGGAAGACCTGAATTCAAATCCAGCCTCCAACTAGCTGTGTGATCTTGGTCTCCTAATTAATTTCGGATTGCCTCAGTCTCCTCAACTATAAAATGGGGGTCATAATAACACTTACCTCCCAAGGTGGTTGTGAGGATCAAATGAGAGAATATTCATAAAAGCTCTTAGCATAATGCCTGTAGGTGCTATATAGATGTTTATTAGTTTCCTTTCTGATTGTGTTTTTTGGTTTTGTTTTTTTACAATGAATTCTATCCCCTCTCTCTCTATATGTCACACAATCTCTCATGGAAATGAAGTAGGGAATATTCCAGCTTCAATTCGACAGACCTATATTTTCCTGACCTCTTCATTTTGCAAGGGATGGACTGGGAGAGAAAGTGACTTCCCCAAGGTCACACAGATAAGAACGATCAGAGGTGAGACTCAAGCCAACCTTCTTCCAAAGCCAGTGGGGTCTTCCTACCACGCATGCCACAGTGCCTGGGGTGTTCTTCTCCAGAATCAATGAAATTAAACAGTAGCATGTTATTGCATTTATTCTGCAGCTGCATTTGGCAGCATTAGAACATACTTCTGGTTCTCTGGGAATTTTTCTTGCCTGTAGAAAAATACCCAAGTCTGCGATCCTGGAGAAGGAAACTGGGGACCGACCTCTGGGAACCTATGGTCAAGGCACATCCCCTACAATCCCAGGTAGCCCTGCACTTCACCAGCGGATATCTCTTTGTTCTTGTAATTAGCAAAGGGAAGGGGGGCCATTTATGAACTTTCTTTGCTGAAAAATCGTCAAGATCATTATCAGCAAGACAGTTAAAAACTGTCAGCCAAGTCTTCTACTTAGACAGCAGCATACTGTCCAGTGATGGGCTGATTGACAAGGGAATACCAGACGGAAGGAAGGAGGGCCCACATGTTCTTTCCAAGGCTGGCAGACAAAGCAGAGCATTAGTCAACCAGTCAACAAATATTTATGGAGCCTTTCGGAGGAGGTGGGAGAAGATGAGCGGTATAGTCAGAAGGTGTTGGACTTGGGAGTCAGAAGGCCTATGTTTGGATCTCATTTCTTCCTCTTAGTATGTCTATGACCTTGGATGGGACCAGGGAGATTAGAATAGCTGGACCTTTAAAAATCTGTGATCCCATGCTAGGCCCTGCAAGGAATACAAGATTAACTAGGGATAAGCCTTACTCTATTGTTAACTCAGGCTATTGGCATAGCTTGCCCCAAGGCTGGAAGATGCATGACCAGGTCAGATAATTTCACCTGGGAACATTATGCATCCTGTCATTCCTTCTGTTCCTTCATTCGGTGATCTTTGGATGGTCTTGCAGAGAAGTCAGAAGTCAGCTGTCGCTGGGAGAGAGTTTTCACAATTACTGCTACTAAATCTCATCCCCTGTGACTCTATTTACCATCTCTGTAACTTTCCAAATCACCAGAGACTTTCCCCTCCGGTATTGCTGTTTAGTCATGTCAGACTCTTGGTGATCCCATTTGGGGTTTTCTTGGCAAAGATCCTGGAGTGGTTTGCCATTTCCTTCTCTACCTTATTTGACAGATGAAGAAACTGAGGCAAAGAGGGCAAAAATGACTTGCCTATGGTCACACATCTAGTAAGTAAGTGAGGTCAGATTTGAACTCAGATCTTCTTGACTTCAAGCCCAGTCCTCTATCCACTGTATCACCTAGCTGCTCCCCCTCCCCTGATTACTTTCCATCTATTCTACATAATTCTGGTATGCACCTTGTTATGTATATGTTGTCTCCCCCATTCAAATGTAAGCTACCTGAGGGTAGGGACTGTTTTTGCCTTTCTTTTTATTTTTGTTTCCCCTGTACTTAGCGAGGTGCCTGGCCCAGGGAAGCACTTAATGAATGCTTACCAACAGACTAGAATGTAAACTTCTTGAAGGCAGGGACTGCCTTTTTCCCTCCCTAATCCTTAAGTGTACAATTGTAAGCGCTTTATCCATTTTTGTAATTAATTCATTCACACACAATGTGAAGAGACAAATGAGAGTAAGTGAGTGAATACCATAGATGTTGGTGGGTGGTGGGTTGGTGGTGGGAGAGGAAGATGTGGGGAAAGTCAGTCTGGGAAGGCTCCCTGGAGGAGGAGGACTTGAGCTGGGCTTTGAAGGATGAGTGGGACTCAGCGAAAGGAAGGAAGCCTCTGGACCCAACTGAAAGTTTATAAAACAGTAGCAAAATCCAATCTTCTAACCAGTTCTGAGATGTCACATCTGGCTCCCTGAGAAGTTTCATCATTATGACCTCTGAGGTCTACTAAATACCGGATGGCAAGACAGGAGTGATGTCTAATTTCCCATCTGGTTCTGAGATGTCACATCTGGCTTCCTGAGCAGTTTCATCATTGTCACCCAGGAGCCCTACTAAACATCAGCTAGCAGGACAGGGTCACTCAGGGAGACCCTGGACCACAGATAGCAGGATGGAGGTGAAGCTTGAGTGAAAATATGATGCCTAACTCAGTATTCAGAGAGTGATGAAGAGCTTTTTTAGGATGTACCAAAACTTATCCAGTCAAAGCCTCTGCTCTTACAGAGCACACAGTGGTAAAATGACTTGGCCACAGTCACACAGATATCAAGCAACAGAACCAGTATTTAAACCCAAGTGTTCTGACTCCAAACTCAATGCCCTTTTCCTGACATCTCACTGCTTCTTGACCTTTCTTATATCTCCAAATTATGGGGTTTTCAGAACACCTACACACACACACACACACACACACACACACACACACCATGCAAAGACTGTTCTGAGAAGGCACAAGGACAAATACCGTGTCCCCACATCCAAAAGAGGAGCACTTTATTTTGAGAAAGGCTAGGGGCTGACCTGAAGGGACACAGGCAGAGCTTCCCGTGAAGACAGTCCTTATAACTAGCAGCCAGGACAAGAGATCAAAGGACTCTCTTCTCACAGTTCAATGGGGAGCTGTGTTTCCAACTATAGCCTACCCACCCATGTGGAAGGCAATCTCTGTTCTTGAACATGAAGGGCATCTTCAGACATAATAACAGTTCTCTGACACATAACAGGATGGGGGGAAGACAGAGACGTCAAACGAGAGTTAGACGGCCAAGAGGTCTTGGCCAAGGCAGAAAAATACCAAGATGGGATGTCACTACCTCCTTCATGCCCCCAGGGGCCTCAAATGATCAGTGTCCCTGAGCTTTGGTCCCAGACCTGTTCTCTCTCCACTCCTCATGATCTCATCTTCCCGAATAGCTTGAACCTTGAGCTCTGTGAGTCTGATCCCTAAATCTCTGTCTCCAATCCCATGGAGCCTTTCTATGAATGGGGGACTCTTAACATGATTTAACATACATAAAGCACTTTTCAGGTAATCATAATAATGTAATAACTAGCAATTATAGGGCACCCATTAGATTCTCATGTAAAGGGACTATGCCCTTACAAATAATGTCTTATGTTGATCCTCATAACAACTCTGGGAAGCAGGATGTTATTAATAGCATTCTATTTTTACAGGGGAGGAAACTGAGGCAAACAGTTTAAGTGACTGTCCCTGGGTCACAAAGCTGTTGTCTGAAACAGATTTTGAACTCAGGTCTTCCTGACTCCAGGCCCAGTGCTCTAACCACTGTGCCACCTAGATGCCTATTTTTTTAAAGCACTATCTAAGTGTTGTTTTTTTGTTGTTGTTGTTGTTACTGATAATGATGTCATGGTAGTCTTTGACAGTCTGGGAAAGCCAATGGACCCCTTCTCAGAATCATGTTTCTAAATGTATCAAATCAAATACAGAAGCTTGTCAAGGAAACCAAAGGTTAATCAAAGTCAGCATGTCATTTTTTCCCATCCAAGTGTGTGGACTCCCCATATATCCATGACCTGTGGATCCTGGCTCCTTAGCTTCAGTTTCCTGTTACCAACAACCTGATGGAAATGCCTTCCTGCATGTCTCACCAAGCATCTTCACCTTGACACATCTAAATGCAAACTCAGAACGCCTCATCTGTCCAATTAGCTCCTTCTCCTGACTCCAGGGGAGAGAGAGGGGGAGTTATTTAAACACCTGGGCTGGTTCAGAGCTCAGCTCTGCCCTGTACCACTAGCTAGGACATGGGTAATAATAATGGGAAGGCAGGGGTGTCATGACTGACCACCAGTTTAGCTCTTCAGTTTTCCTAGAAGTAAAAAAGAGAGGCTTGTATTAAATTCTATTAAGGGGGCAGCTAGGTGGCACAGTGGATAGAGCACCAGCCTTGGAGTCAGGAGGACCTGAGTTCAAATCTGGTCTCAAACACTTGACACTTAACTAGCTTTGTGACCCTGGGTAAGTCGCTTAACGCCAATTGCCTCACCCAGCTCTGACATTTTGTGTTCTCAGGTCTCTCTCAGCTCTGACATTCTGTGTTCTAAGGGCCTTCCTAGCTCAATTCTGACATTCTCTGTTCTAAGGTCCCTCCCAGCTCTGACATTCTGTGTTCCAAGGTCCCTCCCAGCTCTGACATTCTGTGTTCTAAGGGCCCTCCCAGGTCTGACATTCTCTATTCTGAGGTCTCTTACAGATAAAACTCCCTGTGATAACCCCTCACAATGCCAAGAGGATTCCCAGAAGCCCCTTGGCCCTGGGGAAGTGAGTAAAAGGGCCCTGTGACAGCGGCATCTTTATTGGTTTCCCAGAAGAGATCTGTAAGGGGAATAAATCTTATGTATCATATCTTTGCATTGAAAAATTCTCACTGAGTCAAGCAGGGCCTGCAGAGAGGCCCCACGCTCATAGCACTGGGGTATTTAGACCTAGAAGTACTTGGGCATCATCCTAGTCTACCCCACCTCCTATCACATCTGAGGAAACCAGAGGCTACCAAGGTCCTGCTGTGCCATGGGCAATTTCTGCCAGCAGATGGCAACCTTGGGCTGGAAAGGATACCACCACCACCACCACCACCCCTCTCCTCCTCCATCCTCAGGGAAAAAAGGGGAAAAAAGCTTGTTTGTAAAGAATAAACAAATGCACCAAAATTAATGTTATCATGATTGACCAGTGAGCATGAACTTCACCCAATATCTGCAAGGCAGTTTCTTGGGGGTCCAAAGAGACCACCTACCATAGAATTCTTGAAACTGGGGGGCTGACCTTAAAAATCTCTTGTTCTATGTAATCACATTTATTAAGGTGACCCCACTAAGTGCCAGGTCACTGCGCTTAAGCATGTTGTGTGATATATGGAACTGAGGCACAGAGAGGACCATTGATTTACCCAAAGACACACAGCTAGTAAGTGGCAGAGCCTGGATTCCAACTCGGATCCTCTGACTTCAAATCCATCACTTCTTCCGTTCCACTACTTCTCTCCTTCATAGCATTTCTCTGAGGTGGGACTCACAGGGTCCCTCTGCAGGAAAAAAGGGATTCCTGTTTCCAGATCACTTCCCAGAGAAATGAGCTTTCTGTAGGTCTTTCCCTATCTCCTTCTGTCATTATCATCCTCATCTTCCTCATCCTCTTCATGACATTAGATTGTAAACTCCTTGAGGGCAGGAACTGTCTCCTGTCTCTTTTTGTATACCCAACACTTAGCATAGTGCCTGGCACATAGCAGACTCTTAATAAATGCTTATTGATGGGGGCAGCTAGGTGGCACAGTGGATAAAGCACTGCCCTGAATTCAGGAGGACTTGAGTTCAAATCTGGCCTCAGATGCTTGATACTTACTAGTTAAGTGACCCTGGGCAAGTCACTTAACCCTGATTGCCCCCACACACACACACACAAAAGATAATTTTAAATGGGCCCCATAACTCCAAACCCAGTGTTTGCTCCTATATACCATGGTGCTTCTGGTTTCTTGTACTGACCCAGATGGTTATGTAGCCTTGGGCAGTCTCTTTCCCCCTCTCTTTCCTCAGTTTTCTGATCTGTAAAATACAATTCATAATCCTTTCTTCCAAAGGTTGCCGTGGGGAAAGTTCTTTATAAACTGTAAAGTACTATAGAAATGTGGTTATGTATGATAAGATCTAAGGAGCGATGACACACTGGAAAATATAACCAATGTGGTAAGGTGACCTAATTAATGCCGTATACAAGGGTACAGAGATGAGTGTGAGTTTCCATGGTGAGGAGAGACTGACCAAAGTTGGAAAGTAGAAAAAATGTGGTGACCTTGGACAAATCATTTTTTCCTCTCTGATCTTCCAGTTACCTGAGGGAATCCAATTAGATAACCTCCGAGGTTCCCTCAAACTCCAAATCTATAATCAGGAAATGAGGTAGGATATGAGATGGGTATGTGGAGAGATGGTAGGAAGGCATGAGGGGTTAGGGAGGCAGTGGTAAGAAGAGAAGGGGAGGCAGTGTGATATAGGGCTGACCTGCAGGAGAATCCAGCCTCTGCCACTTAGCATGCATGTCACATGGGGGACTAATTTATCCTCTCTGAACCTCAGCTTTCTCATCTGTAAAATGGGGGTAATTTAAAAATGTTTGCGTTGCTCAGTAGTGTCCAACTCTTCATCACCCCATTTGGGGTTTTCTTGGCAAAGATACTGGAGCGGTTTACCATTTTCTCCTCCAGCTCACTGGACAGATGAGGAAACTGAGGCAAACAGGATAAGGCGACTTGTCCAAGGTTACACAGTTCTGGGAAGTGCCTGGGGTTGAATTCAAACTCAGGTCTTCCTAACTCTGGGTCTGGCACTCTATCCACTACCACCAACCTGTCCCAATTTAAAAAATAGATGCGATAAAATAAAATGAGGTGGTTAAACACTTTTACCTCTCCTACCATCCTGTGGGCTGAGGTGAGAAAACAGTGTCCTAGTGATGGGAATGGATCTGCCATTGCTCTAGACAGGGAAGAAACCTTGGAGATCATCTAGGCAAGGGGTTCTGAACTCTTTGGGGGAGGGGTCATAGACCCCATTGGCAGTCTGGGGAGGCCTGTGGCCCCCTTCTCTGAAGAATGTTCTTAACTAAAGTAAAACACATAGGACAAAGCAAAACGAGCTCTATTGAAAACTCTTCATAAGACTGTAAGCTTCTTGAGGGCAGGGGCTGCCTTTTACCTCTCTTAATATTCCCCACCAGCTAGGTGGTATAGTGGCTAGAGCACTGGCCCTGAAGTTAGCCCTGAGTTCAAATCTCACCTCAGACACTTACCAGCTGTGTGACCCTAGGCAAGTCACTTAACCCAAATTTCCTTGAACATCTCCGGTTACCCAGATGGTTCTGGAGGAAAGAGTGAGGTTGGTGACCTTGCACAGCCCTCCCTCCCTTAAATCCAAGTCAATGTGAATCATGGTCCTCTTCCAGAACGAAAGACAAATAACAATATTCACATAACAATATTCACAACAATGCTTAGGACAGTGCTCAGGACATAGTAGGAACTTAATAAATGTTTATTGTTTGAAATAGTGACGCCCCCCACATCCTTTTTACAGATGAGGACAGTGAAGCCTAAGGGGTGAAGGGACTTGCCAGAAGTCACACGGGTTATAAGCATCCCGGGTGGGATTTGAACCTGGGTCCTCTATTTACATGAAGAGGCTTCTTTGACTGGGTCTTCATTCTCGATGAGACAAGGCCAGGCTCCGGTGAGCCCTTGACTCTCCTTTTCTCTACTCCCTTTTTCAGAGCTGCCTCCCCAACCAGCAGAGTGTCACAAATGGGAGCCCATTAAGGGGGAGGCTGGGGTGCTGCTGCTGCTGTAATCCCATTAAGCTCCCACGTTCTGCTGGGGCTGGGCCCCCACAGCAGCTGGTCGGGCAACTCTGCCAGAGCTTCCAATTCTGGCCTGCTAACAGGTGGTTTTTATCTTGCACAACCTCCTGCTTTTATCTGTTGACCCGCCCCCCAACCCAGGAAGAGCTGCTGGTGGCCCCGAAGCGTCCCCAGGGCTTGTGGAGATCAGCCTAAACCCACCTAGCCCCGCCCCGCCCCGCCCCGCCCCACCTGACCCCACCCAGACTAGCCCAGTCCCGCCCGGCTAACCTCAGCCTTGCCCAGACCCGCCCAGTCCCTTCCTGCCCCGCCCAGCCCAGCCCAGACCCGCCCCCGCCCCGCCCCACCGCGCTGCTCCACGCCTCCAAATGCAGAGAGCCGACCACCCCTCCGCAGTGGTAGGGCCCAGCTCGGGCTGGAACTGCTGCCTTCCTGGGAATACTCATTAATTATCTAATCTCCCCTTTATGTTTAATTTACAGGCTTTGGCGGCTCCAGCCATATGTTTCTTTTGTTGCCATTGCCTCTTTGTTGTGGTAGGCCCAGCCTGAAGCCCCTGATTTGTCCCTGACTTAGAAACATCCCTGCCACGAACAGACCTCAGGAAATCCACTTTCAGATCCCTTTCAAGAGCGTGTGTGGCTGCCGCTGCCGCTGTCACAGTAACTGGTTTCCCTCCTGATCTTGCAGATTTGAGGGAGATCGGGGTGGTTTTGTTAGTTACACATCCCATCACACAGACATCACCGATGAATAGACCTTCTCGGCACCTCAGTTTCCTCTTTTGTAAAACGAGGGGACAGGACAGGGGCCGGGGTTCTTACCCCTTTGCTATAGGTCATTCATTTTACCCCTTTGGCAGTCTGGGGAAACTCTCTGGACCTCTCACAGTGATGTTTTGGAAATGCTTAAAATACACAGAATTCCAAAGGAAACCAATTATACTGAAATAGTTATCAGAATAGTAAACACACACACACACACACACACACACACACACACACACACACACACACACACACACTGAAGTTCACAGAAGCCACGTTTAGAACCCCTCGGTTGGATTATCTCGAAGGTTCCCTCCAGCTCTGCCCCTGCTGGGTTCTAGATTGGTTTGTTTCAGGTCGAACATCCCATATTCCCGAACCGTTCTGCCTGTACTTGGGCCGTCCCCACCGGAACCGATTGGGGAGTATGCATCTTATCTTCTCTGGATCCAGGTCTGCAGGTCCCCTCCTGGTCATTTCGAGACCCGGATGCATCCCCTTTCAGCCTCCACCCCCACCCCCACGACCCCCGTCTCACTTTTGTGTTTTTATCTTGTAGAAACAATAGGGGGCCCTTAAGTCTTTGGAACAGGTTAGTAACCGGGTGAGACCTGGGTCTGTTTAATGGCTCAGACTGACTCCTCTAATCGCTACCTCATCCTTTCTCCCCTCCTTAATTTGCACACAACCGGGGCTGCTTTCCTCAGGGACCTGGTGGCCTTACTTTTTCTCCCTCCATGCTGGTGGTTTGTTTTGGTTTGGTTTGGGGTGGGGGCGGGGGCGGGATAGGGGAGGGAGGAAACCTTCCCAAGGGCTGAGCCGGGGAGCAGAAGGGGTCAGACCTTACCCTCCATTCCCAGCGGCCTCTCTTGATTGGTCTTGCCTGCCCAGGCCAGGGCTGTGGAGGAACCGGCAGACACACAGGCGGGAGACATGAAAGAGTCAGATGTCTGGCACTTGGTGTCTGATGTAGCCCTGTGGGAGCTGAACTCTTTGTTCTGGGGTGAAGGGAAAAGGGAGCTCTCACTGACTCAGCTGCTGCTGCCTTTGATAATCCTCAGCGCTTTCTTTTTTAGGCCTCAGAACTCGTTGCTGAACAAGGGTCCACTATTTCAAGGTTTTCCTTCTTTTTTTGACTTCTCACTGGTTTAAAAAAATAAATAAATCAGTGAGCTCCCTAGCCACCATGGCAGACAACTCTGTGGAGAAATAGCATCGTATTTGGATTCTGCCCTGAGTAGATGTAGCCAGGGATCAGAGATTCCGATTGGGAAGGGACTAGGGAGTCCTGTGGGCCACACCGATTATTTTTACACATGAGGCCCAGAGAGACTAAATTACTTGTCCAGAGTCCAGCATAAGGACTAGACCTAAGATCTCATTGATATAGAGGACTCCTTAGATGAAGAAATTACCTCTTCCAATGTAGATTGGCACCCTCCCTGCAATTTAGGGTCTTAATGAATTGCTTATAGCACAGAGAGTGACTTACCCAGTGTCACACATCCCTTAAATTTCAGAGGTCAAACTCAGTCATAGGAAGAAAAAAAAATGACTCAGTCATAGGTCTGAGGCTTGCTCTATTATGCCATGCTGATTCAAGTCGAATTGTTCTTTCCACTATACCATATTCTTTGGAGCAGCTAGGTTGTGAAGTGAATAGAGCACTGGCCCTGAAGTTGGGAAGACCTGAATTCAAATCTCACTCAGACACTTACTAGCTGTGTGACCCTGGGCAAGTCACTTAACCCCGATTGCCTGAAACATCCAGGGGTCATTTCTGGTTGTCTTGATGTATATCTTGCCACTGGACCCAGATGGTTCTGAAGGAGAGAGTGAGGTTGGTGACCTTGTACAACCCTCCCTCACTTAAAAAATCCAGTACAAGTCATGACATCACCTGTATGTCATTGTCCTCTTTGGGGAACTAAGGACAAACAACAACAATGCCATATTCAGAACCCTTCAGAAGTTTGCTCTTGGCATGCTTGGAAAAAAAGGAGGGGATTCTGTCCCACTCAAGTTGTTTTGTTGTTGTTTTGGGTTGGGGGGGGGTGGTTCCCTTTCTGAATGAGCAATATTTCTAGCCCTGAAGAAGATAACCAAGGAGCAAAATAATTGTTTATATTTGGATTCTATCTTTCAATGATGATCATAGTGATAACCAACATCTATATCAGGCTTTAAAGTTTGCAAAAAGCTTTATATTATCTCATATTGATATTCTATTATTGCATTTGATCTTATCTATACAAGTACAAATTTCAGGGACTGTTCTCTGGTTACCTCGGGTCACCAAAAGTGAATGGGTCTCTTGCTTTCCTGTCTCAAATGCACCCCCATACTCCTTTGATAATAATCTCTGGTTTCTTGGTGGGACTCTGATGGGGAGGGGAAGCCAAAGGAAGCCTTCAGTTCTTGATTTTACCAGGGAATTTTCGATCTGGCCCCTTTCCAGGGAAAAGCACAATTTAATTTAGCCTCTGGTGTGTGTTCGATAGCCTGCTTCACTCATTTGGGAAAGATGCCTCTGTTTCCTGCCAACTACTTACCTCTCAGAGTGCAAGTCCAAGGCCCTGAACCAGTCATGGTGGACTTTCGTAGTAGCAGACAACC
The DNA here is from genome assembly GCF_019393635.1 of Dromiciops gliroides. Classification (NCBI taxonomy): domain Eukaryota; kingdom Metazoa; phylum Chordata; class Mammalia; order Microbiotheria; family Microbiotheriidae; genus Dromiciops; species Dromiciops gliroides. The sequence goes on from NC_057862.1 coordinate 641,869,369, forward strand.
ATGTCTAATGGTGATTATGGGGCAGCAGGAAGCCAGCATCTCGTAGGCCAGGACTCAGCCCTTTATTCAGCAGTTGGACTTCAAGGGATGAGGAAGAAAAAAAGGCATGAGGTGGTGGGTTGTAGATGGAGTTTGGCAGAAGTAGGTAAACTTTCATCCCACTCGTGCAAAAAGAGATTGACCTGAGTTTGGTGATCTTCCAGACTTCTAGGGATTTAAAAATTTGTGGCACCTTTTGAAACTCCTTCTCCTAGGATAAAACCCCTTTAATTCAGATTTCACTGATTTGGAGGGTTTTGATCATTAGAAGAGACCTCCTAGTGAAAGTTACCTTTCTACTTACTATGCATGAAAAGGGATCTGCTGGGCAAAATTAATAGCATAAACATGATTATAGGGGGATAGTTAACCTTTTCAAGGAATGACATTTTTGAAGATTTGGGCAGCAAGTGTTTGTTTACATATTATTGCGAAACTAATTACCATTCTTATATGTTCATTAAAGTAGTCCCCAAAGGACCCTAGAGAATATCTATACAGTTTAATAAATGCAGTGGATAAATTAAATATATTTAAATTTGAATTCAAGTGTGACTTTCTGCAAGTTAGTATATAGTCTGGAAAGTAGAAAGACTGCATGTGGTGGTGGTGGTGGTGGTGGTGGTGACGACAACGACGACAGCAGCTAGCATCTATTTAGCATTTACTATGTGCCAGGCAATGTGCTGAGAACTTTGCAAATATCTCATTTAGTTCTCAAAATAATCATGGGAGATAGTTGCTATTATTACCCCCATTTTTACAGATGAGAAAACTGAGGCATACACTAGTCAAGTGACTTGCCCAAGGTTACACAGCTAAACCTGAGCTGTCTTTGAATCAGGTTCTTTCTGACTCCAGGCCCAGTGCTCTAAAACCTAGCTTCTTAAAACTGTGGTTGCCAAGCCCATATGGGGTCAAATAACTGGAACGTGGGGTCCCATGAAAAATGTGAAAACAGTAAAAGGTTATGTATACTTATTTTATATACCCTGGATCATGTAAAAATTTCTCAGGTGAAAAGGGGTCTCAAGTGGAAAAGTTTAAGAAGCCCTGTCTGTAATAGAAACTATAATAATGGGGTGAGTTGTTTCAGTTGTGTCTGACTCTTGGTGACCCCTTTTGGGGTTTTCTTGGCAAAGACACTGGGGTGTTTTGCCATTTCCTTCTCCAGCTCATTTGACAGATGAAGAAACTGAAGCAAATAGGGTCGGGGCTTTAGCCACCTACCTTCCCCAATTATAATAAAAGTTAATATTTACACAATGTTTATTATGTCCCAGGTACTGTGCTAAGCATTTCATAATTATTATGCTATCTGATCCTCACAATAACCGTGGGAGGCAGGTGATATTATTAACCCCATTTTACAAATGAGGAAACTGAGGCTCAATAACTTACCCAGGGTCACACAGCTACTAGTTATCTGAGGCTGGATTTGAACTCATCTTCCTGACTTCAGGTCCTGTGCTCTAGCCACCATACCCCCTGGTACCTCATTTGAGAATTCAGGTTTTTAATTACTCCGAATGAAGAAATTCTCCCCTATCCCCATTGACTAAGAATTCATGAGGTTTTCTCATGATAGTCTTTCCTGGAAACAAGAATGCAGATGGAGGGGCAGCTAGGTGGCACAGTGGATAGAGCACTGGCCCTGGATTCAGGAGGACCTGAGTTCAAATCTGGCCTCAGACACTTAACACTTAACTAGCTGTGTGACCCTGGGCAAGTCACTTAACCCCAATTGCCTCAAAAAAATAAAATAAAAAAACATTAAAAAAAAAAAAAGAATGCAGATGGAAACCAGACCTGTGATTTCATTGGTACAAGGAAGTTGCATGGGGTGGGGTGGGGTGGGGTGGGGGAAGGGACACCTCCTTCTACCAATTTGGATCAGAAACATCTTGGTCACTTATAGTCTCAGAGAATTATTATGTTACTGGATCACTATGTTATATAACTCAGAATTACCATGTTGCTACACCACTTTTATGTAATTCAGAGAGTTACTATGTTACTAGATCACTATGTTATATGACTTGCCCAGAGTCACACAGCCAGTATATATTACAAAGGCAGAATTGGAACCTGGGGCTTCAGAGCAAACTCTCTATCCACTGTACCATGCTACCTCTCCATGTACCATCGTGGAGAGAAAAGCACTAACCCCCAAACTATGACATTGTGACATCTAGGTGTTTTCATCTTGGTTTATCCTACTGACATTTCCTTCGGAACTCTGTGGTTAAGGTTTTGTTTAGAGTGACAAATTGGTAGGAAAAGACTGGGAAGCCACCCCAAGGATTTTTATATTGCTGCTAAGAGGGTCAAGCGCATAGAATATGAATAAAAGTGCTTTTTGTCCAGTTAGCAAGGCCATTAAAAATATTAGCCACCAAAGGATGTCCTGAGAAGCCATGCCAGCAGGAATGGGGACAGAACTGCTGGTATTGGGACCCAAATTTTGCTTTCCTTGGCTCACTCACAACCATGCCCTTCTTCAGCATTCCCCAGGCCTCTGTCCAGGCAGAAGTCATCCATGGTTTTCAGGAAAGTTCTGTTTCCTGGTGAAAGGAAATCCAATGCAGAGAGAGTAAATGAATGAGTTGGTTACTATCACTAACCAAGCAGCAGCAAGGTGGCTTAGTGGATAAACCACCAGCCCTGGATTCAGGAGGGCCTGCATTCAAATCCAGCCTCAGACACTTGACACTTACTAGCTCTGTGACCCTGGGCAAGTCACTTAACCCTCATTGCCCCACAAAAAAAAGAATGGCTGGGGGACCCTGGGCAAGTTACTTAACTCTGTTTGCCTCAGTTTCCTCATCTGTCAAATAAGCTGGAGAAGAAAATGACAAACAACTCCAGTATCTGTGCCAAGAAAACCCCAAATGGGGTCACCAAGAGTCAGACAGGACTGAAAAATGACTGAATAACAATCGTTAACCATAGAATAAGCAACTCATTATGTTGAAGTGTGTCCCTCAGTGGAGCTCTTTCATTCTTTGCAGCCATCGGGTTTGGGCAGAATAAGGAGGCTTCAGTAAGTCACCAGAGATTTCTCCTTATAAACCAAGGGCTGATAAAGGCACTTGTTTCCTTGGCAGCATTTGCAGAACTCAAGAGCCTGGATTGTACTTATCAGTAGGGAGAAAAAAATGGAGTTACTTTGAACCTCTTGTGCACAAAGGGTGTGTATCATAGAATCTCGAGTTTCTCATCCAGCACAGGTGGGTGGTACCTTGGGAAGAATGCCAGAGGCTGCGGGTGCACAAGCATACTAATGCACTGGTGGGGGAAGCTTTGAAGTGGTCCAATTATCCTGGAAAACAACTTGGAACCATATTAAAATCGTCACTAAACTGTGTACATCCTTTGCCCAGCACTAGTCATATGCGACAAGGAAGTCAAAGATGAAGGGAATGGTCCAACATGAACAGAAATATTTATAGATATGGTTTTAGATTTTTTTGGTTGTGCAAATAATTGGAAAGAACGTAAGTGACCATTGATTGGGGAATGGATGAACAAATTGTTGCCTATGAATGTAATGAAATATTATTATGCTGTAATAGATGATAAATATGAAGAATTCAGAGAAACTCGGGATGATTTGTGTAACCTTCTTTGCTTGTCTGGATATCGGCTCGAGGTTGGAAGCCTTTCCTTACTCCTCTGGTTCCCACCCTTGGGTGGGCTGGAGCTTAGCACAGTGCCAGGCACATTGTAGGCATTTAGTAAATGCTAATTGACTGACTGACTTATCACCCCACTCCTTTTTTTCCCTTCCACTAGATGGATTCCACTCCCTGGTCACTATCTTCTATTCTACCATTCAGAGAACTTTCTCTGAGCATGGGCAGGGAGGAGTAAAAGAAGAAATATGACCCTCACCACCCAGCCTTGTGCCAGATACCAAAATGACATTCTGGATCATTTTAGCCCAGGAGGAGGAAAACCCCCCACAAAATTAGCATCAGTTTAGTTCTTCCATTTGGAAATTTTATTTTTTAAAGTGTCATTAATCAAACCCATAAGATTCTCATTTTTAGCTCAGAGCCCCCAGCTAGGATTTTTAAAAAACCAAAACCTGGTGTATTAGACAGGAGGGTCAATATCAATACCAATACTTTTCCTCATTTCTTTGCAGCCCCCCTCTGTGTAATTAAGGGTGTACATGAGTTCCAGGGCAGTTAAGGTTCATCTTATTTTGATCTAAAGAAAGCCAGCTTTGGTGCTAATTAAAACAGAAGGTACAAACATGGCCTTTAAGAACAGAAAAGCTTTGGAGTAAGTGTCTGTCTTAGGTAGCAAGAAAATGGGGAAACAGCCTGTTCTGTCAGGTATTAATTCTCCCAAATGGAAAGTCAGTTCCCACTGATGGCTCAGATACCCATTCTAGCTGCTGAGTGTACAGACAGGTACAGTTCCAGGCAGTGACGTACACAAGCATCTGTGGTGCCTCATTGCTCACCTTCCCCAGTGTCTAGTCTCCTGCTTCAGCCACCATTATAGCCACTCTCTCTCTTCCTTGAAATTCAGACCACTGCTGTCCTTGCTGATGCTTCCCCCACTGTTGTTTTTTTTCTTTTTTGTTTTGCTCCAGCTCCTATTCCTGAGAGTTTACCAGTCTTTTCCTAGACAGGAAGAAGGCAACTTCTTTGAAAGTTATTTTCTTGAAAATTACATGTCCCAGAAACCTACAGAGTCAGACTCTGCCAAGTCCATCTCAGAAACTGGTTACATGTATATAAATTGATATCAAACAAAATAAAAATAACTATTTGCTCACAATAACCTAATAAACAAAATAACCTAAAGGAAAACAACTTTGAAAGACTTTGGAACTCTCATCCAAGCAGAGACTAATCTTGACTTACAAGGGATTGTGATGTAACAGATGGGACTTGAAGTCAGGAAGACCTGAGTTCTAATCATTTTGAGCTCAGAGCCCTTAGCTAGGCTTAAAAACAATAAGGAAAAAAAAAGAACCTAGTATACTAGAGGGGTCAGACCTTAGGTCTTAGACACTTAATAGTTGTGTAATGCCAGGCAAGCCATTTGATATCTCTCTCTCTCTCTCTCTCTCTCTCTCAGCCTCAGTTTTTTAATCAATCCTTTCTAATTCTTACCTTACAAACCTGTGACTTTGGAATTGATGATAAAGCATACCTTCTGCCTAAAAATAGATGGTATTTGTAAAGAACTTAGCATAGTACCTGGCACACAGTAGCCACTTAATAAATTCTTATTGCCTTCTCCTCCCCCTTTCCCCTTCCCCTTTCTCCCTTCCCCCTTCCCTTTCTTTGCAGAGAATTAAGAGACTATAGATGCACAATGAGACATACATTTTAAAATATGACAATTATGGGGGCTGGAGAGAAGAGTGGCAGGAGAGACTGGAATTGAAAGTAAAGTTTTAAAAAGAGCATGAATCATCAGGAAGGAAGGAAGGAAGGAAGGGAAGTAGGGAGGGAGAGAAGGAAGGAAGGAAAGAAGAAAGAAAGAAAGAAAGAAAGAAAGAAAGAAAGAAAGAAAGAAAGAAAGAAAGAAAGAAAGAAAGAAAGAAAGAAAGAAAGAAAGAAAGAAAGAAAGAAAGAAAGAAAGAAAAATGTTCTTAACTGGGAATCAGGAGACCTGAGTTCTTATTTTGGTTTTTGACCTCAAATTCCTTATCTGAAAAATGAAAGACTTATGCTAAGGGTTTGAATTCTTGGGACTCGAATGTGGCCTGAATCACCCAAGTGAGTTTGTACATCCTGTGAGAGAGCTAGGTCACTGCGACCACCCCCTGGTATGAGGCTTGGCTGCTGGATTCACTGCTCTCAGTTTGGGATCCCAGTTAGGAAACCACCTTCCCACCTGACTCCAAGCCAGGATCTAGCTTTTGTTGGCTCAGCCTCCTTTAATAAAGGCCCTCCTTCAGATGGGCCCAGAAGCCTGAATAGGTTTCCCTTTTATACCAAGTGGACACAGCTAAGCAAGACTTGTCATGGTGTGACCAGACCTTGGTCAAGGCAGACAGCTTGTTTTCAGAAAGGGCAGCATAGTGCACAGAGTGCCAGGCTTGGAGTCAGGAAGATTCATCTTCCTGAGTTCAAATCTGGCCTCAGACACTACTAATTGTGTTACCATGGGCAAATCACTTAACCATGTTTGCCTCAGTTTCCTCAACTGTCTGTAATGATTGGAATGATGCCACCTGCTGGAGACTTACTGTAGGAAAGCTCCACCATGAGGAGAAGGCCTCTGAGAGAAAGGCAATGTGGCTTTTCTTTGACGTCACTTCGTTTGCTTGCCGGAGGAGGAGGGGGCGAGGCTGGCTCTCTCACTCTCTCTTTTCGTCAGGACTGTGGTGGAGAGCGGAGCTGGAAATGCACTCTCCCTTTAATAGATAGTGGAATCTAGGCCTTTCTCTCTCTCTTCACCAAATTCTTATTCTCCTTAATAAATGCTTAAAAGTCTAACTCTTGCTAAAGCTCATAATTTATTGGTAACCACTCATTAGATAGTTTAGACAGACTAGCTAGAATTTTAGCCCCTTACAGATGGCTGACCCCAAAGAGGAAAGCTGAAACCTCCATCTTCTGATCTTCTGGTTGATTATCAGATGCCAGTTGGCCAAGATGCCATCCGATCACAAGAGGAATACATGCAAGAGCAGACATTGAACATGAGGGGAGACATGCATGAAGTCAAGGTATGGCCGAGGGAACGGCTTTTGACAAATGTTGAGGTTGGTTTTTTTTTGGTTTAATTTTTCCCCCCCACAATATTGTACAGATGGCTGGAAGTATTCATCCCACCCATATCATTCTACACCTGGCTTCTATACCCCCTCCTATATGCCTGATGCCATGGACATCTCAATCCCATGTATCTGATTAAGTCTCACTCAGTTTCCTCTAATATGTTTGGTGGCATGGACGTATAGCCCATCCACGTATTTTAAGCCTGGCATACTGCATGGGCAGTATATATTGCTCAAGTGTAGGAAGAAACTGGTGAACCCCTGTAGTATCTTTGCCAAGAAAACCCCAAATGGGGCCATAAAGAGTTTGATACAACTGAAAAAAAGAAAATGACTGAATGACAAAATATCTACACATTCATTTCCCGGTTCAGGTCAATCCAATTCAACAAGCATTTATTAAATGTCAGTGTTTGGCACATAGTAGGTGATTAATAAATGTTTCTTGAATTGAGTGGCCAAAGGCAAAAATAACAGACCCTGCCCTCAAGGGACTTACAGCCCATTTGAGGTGCCAGCACAGAATCCTGGAATCAGAGGATCCCAGAACCAGAGGGCCCTTCCACAGCACCTAATCTACCCCTCTTGCTTTGTAGGTGAGAAAACAAACCCAAAGGAAGAAAGTTACTTGCAAATTGGTAGCAGTGCAGGGACTAGAATCAGTGGCTCTTGGCTCCCAAATCAGTATCTTTCCACTACACCAATGGCTCCCACCCTTGATGATTGATAATCATAATACTTTGTACTTCTCAAACACCTACATCAGAGAAGCTTAAAACCCCTTCGAGCCAATTAACCCTCACAGGACCTCTCTGAAGTAGATAATTATTGTGCCTATCCACTCTATGGGTGGTTAAACTGAGGCCCGTCAGGTTCAATGAGTGTATTTCACATAGAAAAAAAAGAAGGGGCTCTCTATTTCACCAATATACAACCCTGCCTTTCAGTTATCTTGGGGGGGGGGTTAGGGGGGAGCTATGAGTCATCAAACTTTTCAATTTTGCCTCAAACTAAGAACTCACTAGGTTAGAATTTGTCTTAGTTTTGTTTTGTTTGGGGTGTGGTGAGGAGAAAAAAGGGAAGGGGGTAGAAGAAACTCAAACAACTTTCTAGAAAAACAAACCCTAGTCATCTTTAAATTAGATAATTTAATCATAAGAAATTACATTATTCCAAATTTCATTCCTGATCCTTGTTACTTAGCTATGTATACATTTTTACATGGAAGTCATAATCATTCAGCTAATTAATTTGTGCAGTAAACATTTAATAAGCTCCTACAATGTGCCAACCTCTGTGCTAAGCATTTATCTATCTATCTGTTTGTTCATTTATTTATTTGTTTGTTCACTTTTTTGTTCGTTTATTTGTTTATTTATTTATTTTTGCAGGGCAATGAGGGTTAAGTGACTTGCCCAGGGTCACACAGCTAGTAAGTGTCAAGTGTCTGAGGTCAAATTTGAACTCAGGTTCTCCTGAATCCAGGGCCAATGCTTTATCCAATGGGCCACCTAGCTGCCCCTGTGCTAAGCTTTTTAAAGATTTATCACTCTACTCTCTGGAGATTGTATAGCCTCAGCATCAAAAACAGGAATAAATGTCTAAAGATAAATAAAAGTTCTTGAGAATCTTGATTTGGAGATCTGGAAAATGACATCGAATAAACATCATGTCACCTAAAGACAAAACTGCCACCTGCAGGACTGGTTTCCCAGAAATTCAAGTAGATTGTGCCACCAGGACATTCAGGAGGATTATTTACTTAGGAATGACTCTCAGTGGTCATCCAAGATTATTACATAGCTAGTGGGTCCCATGTGATAGTGAAAAACCCACTGGATTTGAGCCATGTGAAATAGGCTTAAATAATAACAGTAGATTATTGGGGAAGGACAGCTAGGTGGCACTGCAGTGGATAGATCTCTGGGCCTGAAGTCAGGAAGACTCATTTTCCTGAGTTGAAATCTGGCTTCAGACACTTACTACCTATGTGACCCTGGGCAAGTCACTTAGTCCTGTGTGCCTCCGTTTCCTCACCTATGAAATGAGCTAGAAAAGGAAATGGCAAACCATTTCAGTATCTTTGCCAAGAAAACCCCAATTGGGGTCAGGAAGAATTGGAAATGATTGGGCAACAAAAATAACAATACATGGGTAGCTAGGTGGCACAGTGGATAAAGCACCAGCCCTGGATTCAGGAGGACCTGGGTTCAAATCTGACCTCACACACTTGACACTTACTAGCCGTGTGACCCAGGGCAAGTCATTTAACCCTCTTTGCCCCACCAAAAAAAAAATAGCGTGAGTCAGTCTGTTCCATCAATATCAGTTCTTTCTTTGGAGGTGGATAGTATGTTTCATCAATAGTCCTTTGGGATTGTCTTGGATCGTTGTATTGTTGAGAATAGTCAAGTCATTCACAGTTCTCAAACAATTTTGCTGTCTCTGTATACAACCTCACAACAACCCTCAAAGATGGGTGCTATTGTTGTCCCATTTTACAGATGAAAAAACTGTGACTTGCCAAGGGTCACCCAGCTAGTAAATTTCTAAGGTGGGATTTGAATTCCAGTTTTTCCTAACTCCAAATCCAATGGTTTTATGCATCATTTTACCTGACTGCCTGATCTTCTTTCTTCTACTTGTTAGATATTTAAACTTGGGCACTTCTAAGGTCTTAGTTTCCTCATCTGTAAAATGAGATGGTCAAATGAAGATGATCTTTAAGGTCTCTTCATGTTCTTCACCCTGTGACCCTAAGGGTCCAGGTGACCAACCCCCAGTACAGGTCCAAGGAGAAGTCCAGGCACTGAGCTAAGGATAATTTGGTATGATTTCACACAGGACACTTGGGTCAGCTCAATAACTTCCTGAGTTTTTTCTTGTTGAATCAGTTTTCCAGGACTATGTGTAAGCTTCCAACTAACCCACTTCCCACTGGGATCTGTTAGTTTTACAGCTTTTCTATGTTTAAACATCATGAATAAATGTAGGAAATGGTTAGTTGTTTTTTTCTCTCCTAGAAAGTATTGGTCTAGGCTAGAGTACTGGTACTTTTTGGGATGTGAGTATTTATAGAGCTGGGTGGAGTCTGAGAATGTCAGAGAACCCTTCTATGATCTGTATTCCAGACCCCCAGCCTATCTATTTGTTTTTGTTTTGGATTTTTTTTTTTGCGGGGCATTGAGGGTTAAGTGTCTTGCCCAGGGTCACACAGCTAGTAAATGTCAAGTGTCTGAGGCCAGATTTGAACTGAGGTCCTCCTGAATCCAGGGCCGGTGCTCTATCCACTGCACCACCTAGCTGCCCTGCCCTGTCTGTTTATAATTTTAAAATGTTCTATATGTAATATTTCTTATAGTGGGATGCACCCCCCCTTATACTGCCCATTCTATTGGTAGTTCTATAGAAGGTTTTCTTGGCTAGGCAATAGAGTTCTATTACCCTTCCCCACCACATATTCTTCTCTCCAAGGACACTGGACTCCTTCTATTCCTCAAAAAATACACTCCATCTTCTGTTACAGGCATTTTCTTTTTTCTTTTTCTTTTTTAAATTTATTTTTTAAACACATTTATTTATTTTGATTTAATCATAAAAGCATTTTATTATTTCCAGTGACATGTAAAAATCGTTTTCAACATTTGTTTTTTTTTAATTAATAAAGTATTTTATTTTTTTTCCATTACATGTAAAGATAGTTCTCAACCTTTGTTTATACAAGCTTTACAATTTCAGATTTTTCTCCCCCCCTCCCCTAGACAGCAGGTAATATATATGTGTGTGTGTGTGTCTGTATATATGTATATATATACACACATAATAACATAAATCCTATTTCTGCATTAGTCATGTTATAAGAGAAAAAAAATCAGAGCAATGATGGAAAACTTCAAAATAGAAAAAAAAAACAACAGCATCAAAAACAAAAATATGGTTCATTTAGCATCTATACTCTGCAGTTCTTTTTTTTTTCCTGGATTTGGAGGTCCTCTTCTATCATGAGTTCCCTGGAACTCTTCTGTACCATTGCATTGGTGAGAAGAATATAGTCCATCACAGTAGATCAACACTCAATGTTGATGATACTGTGTATAATGTTCTTCTGGTTCTGCTCATCTCACTCATCATCAGCCCACGCAAGACCCTCCAGGTTTCTCTGAACTCCTCCTGCTCATCATTTCTTACAGCACAATAATATTCCATTGTATTCATATACCACAACTTGTCCAGCCATTCCCCAATTGATGGGCACCCCCTCAACTTCCAATTCTTTGCCACCACGTAAAGAGCAGCTATAAATATTTTTGTACATCAACATTTGTTTTAATAAGATTTCAAGTTCCAAATTTTTCTCCCTCCCTCCTTTCCCTCCCCACTCCCCAAGACAGAAAGCAATCTGATATAGGTTATATATGTGCAATCACGTTAAACATATTTCTGCATTAGTCATGTTGTGAAAGAATCAGAACAAAGGGAAAAACCTTGAAAAAGAAGGGAAAAACAACAAAAACATAGAACCAGTGTGGTTCAATCTGCATTCAGATCCCACAGTTCTTTTTTCTGGATGTGGGGGACATTTTCCATCATGAGTCCTTTGGAACTGTGTGACAGGCATTTTCACTGACTGCCCCCCCCCCCCGCCCCCATTCATGGAATATTCTTCCTCGTCTCTGCCTCCTGGCTTCCTTCAAGTCTTAGCTAAAATCCCACCTTCTCCAGGAAGCCTTTCCTGATCTTCCTTAATTCTAGTCCCTTCCCTACATTGATTATCTCCATTCTATCCTCTTTATAGCTTGTCTGTGTAAAGCTGTTTGCATATTGTCTCTCCTATTAGACTATGAGCCCTTCTCGAAGCTTGTTTTTTGTTCATTTGTTCAGTGGCATTTGATTTTTCACATGACCCCATGAACTTTAGCAGCCCAGGCCCTTCTCTCCTCTATCTACTATCTCTTAAAGTCTGTCCAAGTTCATGTTTGTTGTTTCCATGACACTATCTATCCATCTCATCCTCTGCTCTTCCCTTCTCCTTTTGCCTTCAATCTTGCCCAATATCAAGGTCTTTTCCAGTGAGTACTGTCTTCTTATTATGTAGCCAAAGTATTTAAGCCTCAGCGTCGGTATTTGCCCTTCCAATGAGAAGTCTGAATTAATTTCTCTAAGTATTGACTGATTTGATCTCCTTTTCTGTCCAAGAGACTCTCAAATGTCCTCTCCAGCACCATAATTCAAAAACATTGATCCTGGAGCACTCCTGAGAACAGGGACTCTCTTTTGCCTTTCTTCCTATGCCTAGTGCTTAGCACAGTGCCTGACACATAGTAGGCACTTAATAAATGTTTATTGATCGATTGCTTGTGCTGTAAGCCTACCACTGCAACTTTGGAGCCATCCATCTCTCATCCCTCCATCTTGATGTATAACCAGCTTATCACTTTCTCTAGTCATATCAGGTCCCCAAACACCTTTTATGCCAGTTAGTGTATAGGAGGCACTAATTATATGCTACAGCTGATTTTCAGTCACCATACATCTTTCTGCTGACCTTTAAGTCACCTGTAATTTTGCCTCTTCGGAGGTCTTGGTGCCCTATGATTTGTAGTCATATAACATCAAGAAGATCCTGGTCCTTAATAGATAGATTTTTGCCTTAGCAAGTAGTTTGGAATACTCAACAGCATGGTGCTATTTCCCAAATGAAATCCAGTTGCCCTTCCTTCTTCCTATTCACATCTGGGTCCAGCCCATGGCTTGTCTATAGCATCTGCCCAAAATGGATGTCCTTGTAGACTAACTCTGAATGAGCTGCCTCTTCTCCCTTCCAGTGGGGCGAAGGCCATTTTCATTTAGTTGGTTTTCAAGTATAGTCCCAGTGCTGTTCGAGGCCCCGTCTGGCTAATTCCCGTGAAGCTCATCATCAGAAATTTGGCCACTAAAAGATAAATTCCTTAGTTGTGAAGACCCATGGGACAGATTTGTTTTAAAAAATCATATCTGTTCAACCATTCACTAAATGAGGTGGATTAATTCAAAGTCAACCTGGCCCCTCCGGGCCTGAGTTTTCCCAGCTGTAAAATGACTGAATCAGACTAGATGATTCCTAAGCTTCTACCTCTAGCATTTTATGTGGTTTTTTGTTTTGTTTGTTTGTTTTTTGGTGAGGCAATTGGGGTTAAGTGACTTGCCCAGCATCACATAGCTAGTAAGTGTCAAGTGTCTGAGTTCAGATTTGAACTCAGGTCCTCCTGAATCCAGGGCCGGTACTCTATCCTTTGCACCACCTAGCTGCCCCAGCATTTTATGTTTGAAGGGCCTTTCCAGCCCCTACATTCATTCTATGTTCTAAGGTCCTAACATTCGTAACCAGTTCTAACATTTTTGGTTCTAAGAGACCCCTGCATCTCTCACATTTTATGTTCTGAAATCTCTTCCAACTCTAAAATTTGTGTAGGACACAAACCTTGTTTGGTGTACTTTTAAGGATCATCAATAAAACATTTTATAAAAAAGAATGAAAATATTGGATTGGGAATCGGGAGTCCTGGATCTGCTGAATCTAGGTGACTTTGGGCAAGGTTCTTTCCCTTCCTGAACCTCAGTCGTCTCCCATGTAAAACTGAAGGGGATTAGAGGCCTTTTTTTCCAGCTCAGACATGATGTGAAATGCCTACTTTCTTGACAACTGGCAACACTAATGCTCTTTCCTGTTCAGCATCCTCGATCGTTGATGACAGTTGTTTACAGCGTTGCAAGAGTACATGGTGTTACGAGTGGCAGGCGATGGAAGAGAGCTTCCTGTCTCAGAAGGCTGTGTACCTACTCTCGAAGTGATGAGCAGGAGCCCAGCTCTGCCATGATGCACCCGGGTGACTTCACCTCTCTCACCTTCACTGTCCTTCTCTGCTATAAAATCATCCAAAGCTTGGATGAGATGACATTCAGAAATGACACTGATAAAACATTCAGGTTCACGGAGTGAACATAAGCTGGTTGAGTCTTTACAATCAAAAGAGGGGATGAGGGGAGGTAACATGGCTCTTTTTATTATCTCTGTTGGATAAATAAGGAAACAGTGGCTCCTAGGGCTTAAGTGACTGTGCTCCTAACACCCAGCTAGTAAGGTTCCTCTGAGACAGGATTCAAATCCCACAGTTCTTTTTTCTGGATGTGGGGGACATTTTCCATCATGAGTCCTTTGGAACTGTGTGACAGGCATTTTCACTGACTGCCCCCCCCCCGCCCCCATTCATGGAATATTCTTCCTCCCAGTGACTCCCTAACTACTACATCTCCCTGCCTTTCCTTCCAGCTACTTTTGTGACTTAGGGCAAGTCACTTCTCTCTGGAGCTCATAGGACAGGGATTTATAACTTTTTTGTGTCTCACAGAGGCAGAAAGGTAGTGTGGTCGATAGAGCAAGAGGCCTACAGTCAGGAAGCCCTAAGTTCAAATCCCACCTCTGATACTTACTAGCTATGTGACCCTGAGCAAGTTGCTTAATATCTGCCTCAATTTTCTCTTCTCTGAAATGGGGAGAGTAATAGCACCTACCTCCCAGGGTTGTTGAGAGGATCAAATGAGATAATATTTGTAAAGTGCTTAGCCCAATGCCTGGCACATAGTAACTGTTATACAAATGTTAGCATTTATTATTAAAACACTTAGCACAGTGCCTGGCATATAGCAGGTACTATATAAATAGATAAATAAAAAAGCTATTCTGGGGAGCAGATAGGTGGTGCAGTGGATAAAGCATGGGCCCTGGATTCAGGAGGACCTGAGTTCAAATCCAGCCTCAGACCCTTGCCACCTACTAGCTGTGTGACCCAGGGCAAGTCACTTAACCCTCATTGCCTTGCAAAAAACAAAAACACAACAACAACAACAACAAAAGCTATTCTTTTCCTCTTCTCCATTTCTGTGTCTTCTTTAATGTTAGTGCTTTCCCTAGGAGATTATCTCCAGTTTATCTTGCCTATATCTCGTATGTATGTAGTTGTTTAGGGCAGCTAGGTGGCACAGTCAGGAAGACTCATCTTCCTCAGTTCAAATCTAGCCTCTGGCACTCACCAGAGGTGCGACCCTCAGTTTCCTCATCTGTCAAATGAGCTGGAGAAGAAAATGACAAACCACTACTGTATCTTTGCCAAGAACACCCCAAATTGGGTCACAAAGAATTGGACCCAACTGAACAACAACAACACATAGTTGTTTTTGTGTTGTCTCCCCCTTTAGACTTTGAGCTCCTTAAATGCAGCAACAGTTTTTGCCTTTCTTTGTATCCCCAGTACTTAGCATAATGCCTGGCACATAGTAGGTGCTTACTAAATGCATGTCAACCTGTCTAGCTCTGGTAGTCAATATATCTCCCATTGTTTAATAAAGTTTTGTCCTATGTATGGATAATACCTAATTGGAGAAGAGACTTCAAGGTGATGTTTTCTGCAAAGTGAAGTGTTCTTTTTTTAAAATAGCAAACAATAAACAAAGCAGCATCTTATATTCATTATACCTTTTGATCAACCCACAAACATCTTTTATACACCAGTGTTCTTTTGGTGATGTTGTAAGATCAGTTTGAGTCATGGAATGCTGCAGGTTCAGGACCACCCAAAGGGCAAAAGAGAGACACAAGGTGGGCATGAGCAGATTGCAATACACTACAAACAAGAGTATGTAGAAGTGGTGTGAACGATGAATGTCATCAAATAAATTAGCCAAAAATAAGATAACCTAGTCACATAGCAAGAACAAGGGATGATAACCATGTGGTCCTTGCTTTATCAAGGAAGGCTCCCAATGCACTGTGCCTTGCTCCCACACCACCCACCATGGCAAACTTATGGGAGGAAATGAATAGCTGTGCATAAATGGATGCATTGGGGTCTACACTATTAGAGGGAATACCCAAGTCAAGTCAACCAAAGCATCCTTTAAGCTCCTGCTATGTTCAGGCACTATGCTAAGTGCTGAGGATATACATATGAGCAAAAATCAAGGCCAACTAGGTGGCACAGTGGATAAAACACCAGTCCTGGATTCAGGAGGCCCTGAGTCCGGCCTCAGACACTTGACACTAACTAGCTGTGTGACCCTGGGCAAGTCACTTAACTCTCATTGCCCCGCCCCCCCCCCAAAAGGCAAGACAGTACCTGCCCTTGAAGAGCTTACATTTTAATGGGAGAGGGAGAGAACAACATATCAAAGGGAGCTGAAAAGCAAGGGTAGGAGGGAAGATACCCACATGGTGACAAAGTCTGGAGAATCAGACTCAAAGCCAAGAAAACACGGAAGGGTGGGTGCCCTGAGGTCCTTCTTTAAATGGAGGCTGCAGGCAGAACTGACCAGTAGGAGAAAGAAGGGCAGGGTAAGGAGGCTATGGGCCCTTAGAGAACCCACATCAAAGAGCTCATGGAATTATTTGAATAGTAGAGTATTAGTAATCACTTGGGCACAGGCAATAGAATAACTTATGCCTTGAAATCACAGCTCACAGTTCTGGGATGATTGGCACACAGTACCAGTGACTGATCGCTTCTATGCCGGAGGAGAAAGAGAACCCTGGCCCCTAGAGACACGGGATTTCTCTGACAGGCAGAAATCCGCGGAAGGATTGCCGCCGAGACAAAGGCTGCGTCTACCCCACAATCGAGTTCACCTGGGGGGACCGTGTGATGATCGACAATAGCACGCTTGACAGCTCGCCCTCCCCCACCCCCACCTCAACCCCTGAAGATAACACTGGAGCACAAAGCACTGTTTTAAAATGTACGCCTAATTAAAGGATCTGCTCGGCTGACATCCTGCCGCACTTTGTACGTCTGTAGCTTAGGAGCCGGCGAGGGGTTGGAGACAACCTGCTAACTGGATGTCATGCCATAGTTTCGAGGGAGTCACAGAATAGTTTGTTGTGACGATTCAGGGGAGAATGATTGTCAGGAAATAACTGTGAGTGTAATAATAAAGGAAAACTCCGCTGATGATAGGTACGGATGATGTTTGAGAACTAGTGAGACAATAGAAACCTGTAATCAAAGAGTGCTCTGTTCTGACTGCTGGGAGCTACATACCCACAGGAGCAGACTGCTGAGACTGTAGACTAGCCATAGACGGGGGTGGTTAGCCGGTAAGGCAACCCACCTGATGCTCTACGTCTATGATTACTGCAAAAGGTACTGCCCTAATGACCAACCAGCAGATCTCGACTACTCTATCGGACGATCTCACATTGGATCAGATTTTTGTTGTTGTTCAGTTGTTTCAGCCATGACTGACCCCATTTGGAGTTTTCTTAGCAGCGGGTTTTCTGGAGCAGTTTGCCATTTTCTTCTCCAGCTGATTTGACAGGTGAGGAAACTGAGGCAAACGGGGGTGAAATGACTTACCCAGGGTCACACAGCTTTTAAGTGTCTGAGGCCAGATTTAAAATCGGTCTTCCTGATTCCAGGCCTCATGCTCTATCCAAGTGACCATTTAGGGACGTTGCAGAGTTTTCTTGCAAGGGTTGTTGGTTGCACCAGATATTCTCTTTTTTTTTGGGGGGGGGGTTAGGCAATTGGGGTTAAGTGACTTGCCCAGGGTCACACAGCTAGTAAGTGTTAAGTGTCTGAGGTCGGATTTGAACTCAGGTCCTCCTGAATCCAGGGCCAGTGCTCTAGCCACTGCGCCACGTAGCTGCCCCACCAGATATTCTCTTAAGGTTCCTTTCACCCCTGAGATTCCATGATTCTAGTCCAATTCATGGAAACATCATGAAAAACTGTGCAATAGGGGTGGGGAGGGGGTGGAGTTGTGTGGCTCTGGATAAAATACCCAAAACCTATAAAGTAAAATCCTTGAGAAAAGTTTTCTACTTGCAACTGATTTTCCTTAAGCACAGATCTGATCCTTTCACCTTCCCACTCCATGAACTCCAGTGGCTTCCTATTGCCTTCAAGATCATATATAAATTTTTTGACTTTGCATTTAAACCCCTTCACACATGGTCCCAACCCAGCTTACCAGCCCCACTAGATTCTGCAAAACCAGCCAAACTGACCTTCTCTCTGTGCCTCATAAGCTCTTTGAGGTCAGGGACTGTCTTTTGCCTCTTTTTGTATCCCCAGGGCTTAGCACAGTGTTTGACACTTAGTACATGCTTAATAAAGGTTTACAGATTGATATTGATTTATTGCACATGGTTCTCCATCTCCCATCTCTATGTCTTTGCACAGGCTTGAATATTCTTCCCTCATCTCTGCCTCATAAATTCCTTCTCTCTTCAAGACACAGTTTTATCCCCACCTTCTACAGGAAGCCTTCCTGGATCTCAGCAATTGATAGTGCCCTACCTTTCAAACTACCCTTCATTCGGCTTTATATGTATTTATTCATATGTATGCACAGGTGTATGTGTGTTTGAATTTATGTATATATGCGTGTACACATACATGCACACACATATATGTACTTATTGTCTTCCCCATTAGAAGGTTAGCTTCTTGAAAGGAAGTATTGTTTCATTTATTGTGTCCCCAACTCCTGGCCTAGGACCCATGGCACAATGATTAAATCACTAGACCTGGAATCAGGAAGACCTGAATTCAAAACCAGCCTCAGATACTTACTAACTGAATGGCCCTGGTCAAGTCACTTAACTTCTGTCTACCTCCGTTTCCTCAACTGTAAAATGGGATAATAGCAGTTACCTTCCAGAGCTATAAGGATCAAATGAGATATTTGTAAACCTGCTTTTCGTACCCAAAAATGCTATATAAATACTAGTCATCATGATGATGATGGTGAAAATGATGACGATGGTGGCAACGATGGTGATTGTTGATGGATTGATTTCCTGTACAGTGACTGATATTCCTTATAGAATGGAGGACTTGGCTAGTTTGGGCAATTCTCCTATGTACCAGTTGTACCACCAGGAGATATCTATCCTAATAATTGATCATTGTAATGGATTTGGCCAGAAGACCTATACAGTTACAATAAATTAAGACCAGACTCATTTGAGCTATCATAATGATGATGATGATCATGTATTTTGTCTGCCAAAATTATTTGGCTCCATGGCTGGCACATCTCTTAGTCCAATCGTTGAGTAGCTTTGGATTATTGTTTTTTTCTTCTTCCTTGGAAAGATTAAAGATTTGGAGAATATTGAAACATCTGCCCTGATGTTACTCGGGGAAGCTGAAAATGAGTCTCACTGGTTCTTACTTTCACTCACAAGTTTCTAACATTAGCCAGAGATGAATGTCCCATTCACACATGTGACATAGACTGGAATGGAGAGTACAGATCTTTTGTATGTCTATCTCTGCCAGAGGCTTCATCAAACTCCATTTGGTTCCTGTGAAGTACAGGGAGGAAGTAGCTCATCCTTGACTGGCTGAGAGATAATTGTGCAAAGTTAGGCATATGACCCTTGAGAAGGTGAAAAGCTGAGAAGTTATAGAGATGACTCACTGGGATGAAGGTTCCTCTCTCTGGGGGCATGATCCACTCCATCTCTGGTCAGCTTTAGTCTTCAGTAAGGACAACTTCCCAATGCATTATGGTGTCCAAGGGAAATGATGCCAAAGTTATTAGCAACATCAGATGAGTGTTAGAGGATTTCACTGAGAGCATTGGTGTCTGGGAGTAAACAGCTGGTGTGAGGCATCAGTGTCTATTCAAGAACAGATGACTGAAAAAGCACCATTAAGCACTTTGTTCTTAAAATGCTATGTGGTGGCTAGGTGGCGCAGTAGATAAAGCACCGGCCCTGGAGTCAGGAGAACCTGAGTTCAAATCCAGCCTTAGACACTTAACACTTACTAGCTGTGTGACCCTGGGCAAGTCACTTAACCCCAATTGCCTCACAAAAAAAAAAAAAAAAGATTTGGATTCTGGGAAATTGTGCGAGACAGGTGACATGGACCCAGGGCATTGTGGTGGCTTGAACCCTGATGACTGTGGAGCAAAGAATACCTATGATGTGGCCTGCTGAAAGTGGTTGGGCATCTCAGTGAGTGACAGTGAAGAAAATAGTAACAGCTGGTATTTTTAAGGGCCTTTGCAAAGGACTTTAAAGCTTCAAATAATCCCAAGAATCAGGGGAAGGCCAAGGATGCCTGACTCCCATTTTTACTGGCTCACAGGCTTTAGGGCCATAGAGGAGCTGATTCATCCTACAGCCCAACCAGTAAGTTTTTCAAGAGAGGAAACAGAGTCCCAAAGGGAGGAAATGGCCTGCCCAAGGTCACAGATGGGGTAAGTAAGTAGCCACTGTGGAATTTGAGCCAGGGTAACCTCAGTCTAAATCTAGTGCTTCTGCCATAACTCTGCCTTGCCTCATATATGGGAATACTGAGAAACCACCGGCTGGCTGAATGTTACAAAAATCCCCAGATCTCGTGGTTGGCTCAGACCTCAGAATCCCACTTATTACCCAGACAAGTGGAATCCGACTTGGAGAACTCTAGTTTGGGGGAGTTCTGGGAGGGGAGTCCATTCCAAGGCAATCCACTTAGCTTTGGGGTCACTCTAGTTGTCAGGAATGTCTTTCTCAGGGTTCAAGTGAAATCTATCTCTGCTCTAACTTTCAGCCCTCCCTCTTTGGAATTAAGCAGAACAAGCTTCACCTCTCATCCACCATACTTTCTTTAAATACCTGCAGACAGGCCGCAGATAGGAGGCAACTGGGGAAGTGAGAGGGTGCAGTGGATAGAGAGCCAGGCCTGGAGTCAGGAAGCACTGAATTCGAATCTGGCCTCAGACTGAAAGGCCCTGGTCAAGTCACTTAACTTCTGTGTGGCCTTGGGCAAGTCGTTTAATCCTATTTTCCTCGATTTCCTCATCTGTCAAATGAGCTATAGAAAGAATTGGCAAGGCACTCCAGTATCTTTGCCAAGAAAACCCCAAATCAGATTGGAAAGAGTCAGACACAATTGAAATGACTTAACAACAATAAGAACAGAAAGTCTAAGGTACCAATGGAGTTTGCCATGCAGGTAGCGATTCAGAACTAAAATGTAGCATAGGCAGCAAGGTGGTATAATAGATAGGGGGCAGGATCTAGAGCTAGGAAGACCTGAGTTCAAATCTAGCCTCAGACACTTAACAGTTTTGCAACCCTGGACAAGTTACTTAAACCCTATCTGCTTCAATTGCCTCATCTGTAAAATGGAGATAATAATAGCATCTACCTCCCAAAGTTGTTGTAAGAATAAAATAAGACAATATTTGTTAAATACTTTGGAAACCTCAAAACATTATATAAATGCTAATGATGATGATGATAATGGTGGTGAGATTAGGGTCAGGTTACATATTTGGAAACTGTTCACTTTCCATTGTAATTGAACCCCAAAGAGCAAATAAGGTTACCACTTGAAGATAAATAGAGAGACGAGTACAGTGCTCAGGACAGAGGAACATTAAAGGACCAGAACATGAAAGACCTAACAAAAAACATTGAGAAATCAACTAACATATGGGAGAGAACCAAGAAAGAACAATGTCATTGGAACCATCCAAAAAGGAAGAATAAGTGGCCAACAGTGTCATAAACTGCAGGGACATCAAGAACAATGGTGAGAACTGAAAAAGACCATCAGACTTAGCCCCTCAGGGATTGTCAGTAACCTTGGAGAAAGCTTGTCAAGTAGTTGGGTTGGAAGCCAGATTTGAAGGGGTTGAGAAGTGTGTGGGAGGCGAGAAAGTGGAAGCAATGAGTGTAGACAGCTTTTTTTTCTTTGAGTTCTGCTAGGAAAAGAAAGTGAGAAACAGTCAGACTCTAGCTCGAAGGGTCAAGGTAAAGATTGTCCAAGGATGGGACATATTTGTGGGCATCTGGCAAGGAGCCAGTAGCTAAGGAGAGATTGAAGATGACTGAAGTACTAAATTCCTGGAAGAGAGGAGACCAAGGATATGAGTGGAGAGTTATCTTGGTCAAGAAGTCCCAGGTGCTCAGCAGAGACTGGCTTAGAGGAGAGAATCAATCACAGAGAGGTATTGAATGGGGGGCGGGGTAGGAGTGGGAACTCCGAAAGGGTGACCCTCCCCCTCCCCTTAGTTCACTCAGTAAAACAGAATACAAAAACGTGTTGAAGTAGAAGGGGAAATGGGTGGTTGAGAGGCTGGCAGTGTCTGTGAGGATTGTACTCACCAAGACTTTTCTTTTCATGGCCAAACATACCCAGTTCTTTTGATTCACCCTCAATCCCTTCACTATTTTGTCAACTTATTTATTCAACAAACATTTATTAAGCACTTAGTCAACAAGTATTTATTAAGCACTTTTTACATGCCATCCACTATGCTGTGATAGGATTACAAATTCTGTCAATACTTAAGTGGCCTGTTATCAGGAAAGGATAATCAATAACAATAATTAATAAACATTTGAACAAAAAAGTCACAAGAAACAGCCACCAGAATTCCAAGGCTCCATGGTGGCCAGGTGGGGAGATAAGACAGCGGGATTGCTCCTTTCCCTAACTTGGGGTCTCACCTTTTTTCCTTCCTCACTTGGAAGCCACCAGGAGGCAAAAAATATTACATTGCCCCAACCCACCAGGAAAGTCAAATTTGAGCATGCTATAAGGACATGTTCTAATTGACTCATTGGTCAGTTCCCCATTCCAGTCACATTCCATTTTGTCTTGTATTTATTTGTATATATGTCTTATTCCTCTATGAGTCTAGTAGTTCCTTGAAAATGCAGAGTATCTGAGTCTCTTCAGGCTTCTGATATGGAAAGCAACTAGCATTCTCACCTTTGAATCCCCAAAGTATTCATTAGAAACCTGAAAACTAGGGGTGTGTGTGTGTGTGTGTGTGTGTGTGTGTGTGTGTGTGTGTGTGTGTGTGTGTGTGTGTGTGTGGAGACAGGGTGGAGTCGGGGATGCGATGGTAAATGTTTAACAACTGGCTCTCTGGAGGAGGGTATATATGGCATCCATTTAAATTTCATCTGCATTTTAATATTTTCTCCATCACATCATCTAGACCGTCAACAAAACAATACATCAAGCCCTGATTCATAGCCTTTGCTGATTTCCAAAGTGTGGATGTGCATACTGAAAATTTAGCAGTTGGAGAGCCAGTTAGAGCTGGCTCTAGTGTCCCCCTGGATGGAGGGGTCATAGTGTGACAGGTGGACTGCCCCTGTGATATGGAGCACTTGTCAATATGGTGGACACAGGCTAAATTTAGAGCCAGAAGATCAGGGTTCAAGTCTTGGTTGTGACACTGGAACCTAAGACACTGTTTATCTCCTCTTAGCTTCAGATTCTTCATCAGTAAAATGAGGGTGGGTAGGCACCATGTCCTCTAGGGTCCCCAGTGGAAAGTACACTAGCTGGATGGTCAAAGAAGCCTGAAAATCCTACCTCTGATCCAGCCTATATGACCACAGACACATCAGTCCCTTAACCTCCCTGGGCGTCATTAAGCTCATCTGCAAAGATGCCAGTGACCAGTGGCTGAAGAGTTTCCCCTGGCTGTTGTGTATCTGAATTTTCTTTTTCAAATCTATCCTGTGGACAGCTTGATCCTGCTCCTCCATTAGGACCTGATCTCTTGGGGAGCAGGGGCTAGCCTTGCCTTTCTTTGTTTCTCTAGCACCTAGCATAGTGCCTGGCACATAGTAGGTTTCGTGAATGTTTATTGACCGACTGATTGACCTGATTCATTGGTCCTTTCAAACATGGTGGCTTACCCATTTGTTGACACAGTTCTGTCTGGGATTTTTAAATATCTTTATTAGAGAAATGTTGATTAGTCAGGGCTTGAGCCAACCAGGGGGTGGGAGGTGGGCAGCATAAGCCAAGGTCATGCCTAGGTGGAATCCCTCCTCAGAGATCCAGTATGTTACAAGCCGCTCACCCCCTTTCCTCTAGCCCAGTGCCTGGTACTTTGTATACACTCATTATCTATTTGTCAAATGGTGCCCCGTGACGCCTCTGCTTAATGGCCTGGCGTCAAGGGCATGCACCGTGGATATCGTCCAATTTAACGGGACTGTGAAAAAGGGAAACCAAGGCTCCACAGGCCCCATTCTCCTCCCTGACAAAGACTCTAGAGGGAGCCCAGGGTTCTTGGTCTTCTAGAAAGGAGAGAGATTACAACAAGGCACTTCACAGGACTTCCTAGAAGAGAGGGACTTAAAAGACTGGCAGTCTTTTAATATTCAGCTAGAGTTGGGTTGGTGAGGACGTGGGGTACCTGTTTGATGGACACAGCCCCACAGGCTGTCTGCTGCCTGTGTGAAGTGGCCAGCCTCTGCTGTAGCCTAGTTAGGAGAGAATCTGTCACTGGGGAGGAGTGACTTCTCACCACACCCTTCTGGCTTCACATCCAGCTTTGGGGAAAAGCGATTCCTTGCAGCCTGTGCTGAAAAAATCCACCCTTAACCTGAATTGAACAGAATTCCAAACCATTCCAGAACTGGCCTTCCATTTTGACCCTTGACCTTACAATGGCCTGAAGCCTTCTGCTTACTTTCCTTGGACTGTGGGCAGGACTGGCATGCCTATCGCTATCTGTACCTTATATTCCCTAATTCTAAAGGAATTAATAACAGTAATGATAACTAGCATTTGAATAGCACTTCAAGGTTTTCAAAATGTTTTACAAATATGATCTCATTTTATCTTCAATTACAACCTTGGAACATAGGTGCTATTATTGTCTCCATTCTACGGACAAGGAAACTGAGGTAGGCAGAAGTTAAGTGACTTGTCCATGGTCACACAGTAAGTGTCTGAGGCTGAATTTGAACTTGAGTCTTCTTGATTCTAGACCTAGAATTCTATCTACTATACCACCCAGCAGCCTAGGTCAATGAAAGACTCATCATTGTTTATCTCGCCTGTAAGACTGTTAGCTCTTTGAAGGTGCGCCTTATTTATCTTTGTGGATTCCTTCCAGAACCTAGCACACTTCCTTGCACTTTAATGTTTGTTTAATGTGAAAGGAAAGAGAGAAGGAAGGAAGGAAGGAAGGAAAGAAAGAACGAAGAAAGGAAATAAGGAAGGAAGGAAGGGAGGGAGGGAGGGAGGGAGGGAGGGAGGGAGGAAGGAAGGAAGGAAGGAAGGAAGGAAGGAAGGAAGGAAGGAAGGAAGGAAGGAAGGAAGGAAGGAAGGAAGGAAGGAAGGAAGGAAGGAAGGGAGGGAGGGAGGGAGGAAGGAAGGAAGAAAGGAAAGAAGGAAGAAAGGGAGGGAGGAAAGAGAAGAAGAAGAAGAAGAAGAAGAAGAAGAAGAAGAAGAAGAAGAAGAAGAAGAAGAAAGGATTTTCTGCAACTGAGCATGAAAGCATGCACTTAAAATAGCCCATATCCTATTACCATCAGTAAAGCTGATCTCTTGACCTAGTAGCCATTCCAGTCCTGGTATATTTGTTCTTTATGACCCTTCCTCAGTGATTACTGCACTCCATCCCTATCCTTGGATCTAATTATACTTAGTTCCTCCAGGAGGACCTAAGCAATGATTCATAATCTCATCTTCCAACCAAGACTGAACCTTGTACTAATTGTTTCTTTCTTTTTTTTTTTTTGGTACTAATTGTTTCTTTTGGAAATTGGGGTCTGGCCACTTTAGGTAGACAGAATTAGGAAGCATCATAGGATTCCCCCTGGGCATGGAGCAGACAAGTAGGGATTGATCCTGCATGACCCTGACCAAGGCACTTCCCCTCATCTTGACAAAGAAAAGAATAGGTGAAATCCATGACCAACATTCTATGGGCTTTGGTCATAAGAACATAAGATCATACATTTAGAGGTAAGGACCTTAGAGATCAACTAGTCCACCCGCCTTATGTTATAAACACATCAACTGAGGTCCACTGTGGCTAAAGGAATCACTCAAGATTACCCAAGTAGTCAGTGGCGTTGGCAATGTCTCCACAATCACATCTGCCCACTCTTTAAGTATCAATCAATTAAAAAGTATCTATGAAGTGCCTAGCACTGTGTTAGGCCCAGGAAATACAAATATAAAGCATGAAATAATCCTTACCCATAAAGCTCTCCTGTTGTAATTCAATATGTAGACATATATACACACAAATATACATACATATGTATAGAATAAATATCAAATGAATAAATACAAAATAGATAATATAGGGCAGTTATGGAGAGTAGGTCATTTACAGCTGGGGGGGGGAATTAGGAAAGGCTTCATGTTTAAGGTGGTTTGAGCTGAATCTTGAAGATAGCAAAAGCCTCTATGAGCTGGAAGTGAGAAGTACCGTCCAGACATGACAAACATGCAAAAGCAAGGCAGGAAATGAAGTTTTGCATGCAAGGAACAGAGTGAAGGCCAATCTAGTTGAATCTAAGATTCCAGGAATAGGAGTAATGTCCAGTGAGTCTGGAAAGATAGATTGGGACCAGGTTGTGAAGAACGTTTTGTTTGGGGGTTTTTGAGGCAAATTGGGGTTAAGTGACTTGCCTAGGGTCACACAGATAGTAAGTGTTAAATGTCTGAGGCAGATTTGAACTCAGGTTCTCCTGACTCCAGGGTCAGTGCTCTATCCACTGCACCACCTAGCTGCCCTGTGAAGAACTTTTAAAGGCCAAAAAGAGGGATTTATGCTGAATCCCAGGGCAACTAGAGTTGACTGGAGGGAAGTCCCATGGTGAGATCTATGCTTATGGAAAATTGCAGTGGCTGAAGTGTGCAGAATGGTTTAGAGTGGGGAGAGAACTGCGGCAAAGGAACCAATTAGAAGGTTATTGCAATAGCATTGGTGAGAGGTGATGAAGACTTCACCTAAGGTGGTAGTTGTGTGTGTGAAGCGTAGGGCTCAGTAGGGGGCAGAAATGGCAAGATTTGGTAACTGACTGGATTTATGGCATATGGGAGAGTAAGCCATTGAGGATAATGTCCAAGCTATGAGACTAGGACACTGAGAGGATGGTGTTGTCTTTGACAGATGGAAAAGTTTGGGGAGAAAGAGAATGTGTTCAGTTTTGAACATGATAAGTTTAAAATGTCCCTGGGACGTACAGTTTGAGATGTTCAATAGATAATTGGCAATAAAGGACTGAAGCTTAGGAGAGAGGCTGGGGCTGGATATATATGACTGAGTCATCTGCATAGAGATGATAGTTAGACCCATGGGAGCTAAGGAGTTTACCTAGAGAGAGTGTATAAAGGAAGAAGAGAAGAGGCTAGAGGAACACCCATGATTATGGGGCATGATATGGATGATGAGCTAAACAAAGAGATGGAGGAAGGGTAAGAGGAAAAGGCTCACAATATAAAATACTATCTACTTCCAGGTAAAGAACTGACAGACTCAGAATACAGATTGAAGCATATTTCTTTTTCCTTTCTTTACATTTTTTTGGCTAATGCAGAAATATGTTTTTTATAATTATATATACATAGGGTATCCTATTTCTTGTCTCATCAGTAGGTAAGAAAGGGAGTGGAAGGAGGGAGAGAATGTGGAACTGAAAATGAAAATAAAATTTAAATATAAAAATGTCAAGTAGGAGGAGAACCAGGAGAGAGGTTCCCATGAACACTCAGAAAAGAGAGAAGATCCAGGAGAGAACTTAAGGATGTCCTTCATCTGGGTCAGGTGACCCAGTCCTGAAGGACATCTACATGCTTTTCTCCTCTGTTCTTTCTTTCTTTCTTTTTTTTTTTTTTGTGGGGAAATGGGGATTAAGTGACTTGCCCAGGGTCACACAGCTAGTAAGCGTTAAGTGTCTGAGGCCGGATTTGAACTCAGGTACTCCTGAATCCAGGGCCGGTGCTTTATCCACTTCACCACCTAGCTGCCCCTCCTCTGTTCTTACTCATGTTTCCAATCCAAAATTTGTTTTTGCCTTGACAGACAAAACAGCAGCAAAATAAGAATCGAGCAGCTCGGCTTGGTTTTTTTTTTTTTTTCAATATCCAATGATCCTCTTTCCATCTACCCCCAAGCAACAGATACTTTTATCTTCCTCTTGGTCCCAACATTGCTTTTTAAAGTTCCTTTTTTTGGCTATCCTTTGCTTTCTTGAGCGGCCTCAGCTCCTTCTTGATCTATAGCAATCCCAAGGTTATTCCTTTAGGACCACGTCATGCCTTCATCTTCGTCCTTCATTATACATCCTGGCTACCATTTTATTCTTGTCCATACATTTCTCAGATATAAGGTAGTTGGTGAGCCCCTGTGTAGCCACATCAATATCTTTAGATATCTGTTCCTTTTCTACCTCATTAGGATTCCTTCTTGTGGCACCTTCAGAATGTTATTGGGGGGGGGAGCAATAAGGGTTAAGTGACTTGCCCAGGGTCACACAGCTAGTAGTGTCAAGTGTCTGAGGCTGGATTTGAACTCAGGTCCTCCTGAATCCAGGGCCAGTGCTTTATCCACTGTGCCACCTAGCTACCTTCAGAATGTTATTCTTGAGAACTCCTCATTTCCCCTTAGCTGACTTCCCTAAGTCTAATTTTAATCTATGGTATTTTCCCCTTTGTTCCTCTAAACCTTCCTTCTATTTCTGACCTCTGTCCTACGGTTCATTCTTCATTCCAGTTCTGACCTTTTGTATTTTAAGGCTCCTTTAAACTCCAACACTGTGTCCCAAGGCTCTCTTCTAGTAACTCCTGTGTTTATTTTTTTAGAGATGACAGCTTGCCCTCCTTTGTATAGGGCTGTATACTTTCCAAATCATCTTTCTAACCCTCTCATTAGCTGCTCACAAGTTTGTGGATGGGGCAGTCTGCATCATTCCTGTCAGGCAGATGAAGAAACTGAGGCATTAACCCAGACAAGTGAAGGGATTTACCCATGGTCACACAGCAGTACAATAGTGGAGGAAGGCAGAGGAGCCAGGAGATTCTATTCTCCTCGATTCCAGTTCAGTGTTCTCTCTAGAACGTCATGCTAAAAGAGACAGCGGATTTTGTGACAGAATGGTGTAGTTAAGCAATTACTACACTCTGAGTACTTTCCAGCTCTGTGATTCTAAAATATCCTAATAGACCCACATTGTCAGTTGACTAGTCAGTCGACAAGTATTTATTAAACACTTACCATGTGCCAGACACTGTGCGCTTGGGATGTAAAAAGAATGATTCCCTTGAACTGAACTCATTCCAACAAAGGCTATTTTGTTTTGCGGGATGGACCTCAGGCAGACTTTTACCCCTTCAGAGTGGACCAGGGTAGGTAAAACCCCATTAGTCCTTAGTCCTGGAATATGGAAGACTCATCTTCCTGAGTTCAAATTTGGCCTCAGACACTTACTAGCTATGTGACCCTGGGCAAGTCACTCAACCCTGTTTGCCTTAGTTTCCTCATCTGTCAAATGAGTTGGAGAAGGAAATGGCAAACCATTCCAGTGTCTTTGCCATGAAAACCCCAAATAGGGTCATGAAGAGCCAGACACGACTGAAACTGAACAACAGTCAGATGAGATCAATTATACATCAGAGCCTAGAGGCATCATATTGCAGTGAAAAGAACACAAGACTGGAAGGCAGAAGAGCTG
This sequence comes from Dromiciops gliroides, assembly GCF_019393635.1. Classification (NCBI taxonomy): domain Eukaryota; kingdom Metazoa; phylum Chordata; class Mammalia; order Microbiotheria; family Microbiotheriidae; genus Dromiciops; species Dromiciops gliroides. Next base: position 641,898,639 of record NC_057862.1, read on the forward strand.
GATTTGAATCTCAATTCTGAAACTTATTTTCTACCAGTGTAATCCTGGATGGGCCTCTTTCTATCTTAGAGCTACTGTTTCCCCATTTATGGAAATACTGGCACTCTTCATATAGTATAGTCTTATCTCATGGAGCTGTTGTGAAGAAAACACAAAAGTAAGTTATTATTATAATAACAAGCATTATAGGCAGGAGCACACTGGTAAATGTTTAACAACTGGATCCCCTAACTTCATAATACATTTTAAAGTTTAATATGCATTATTAATATGTTCCCCATCATTTTATTAAGTCTGGAAATCAACAAAACAATAAATTAAGCCCTGATATATAGCATTTGCTGATTTCTGAGACATAAGTGCTCACACTGAAAATTTAACAATCAGCTCCCCACAGCCAGTTCAAGGTAACTCCAGCACATCCCTAGTTGTAGGTCACTGGGAAAAAGTAATGGGAAGGTTGTCTGGTACATTAGACTATACTATATGAAGTAGGCAGTATGATCTCCATATAGCAAATGGGGAAACCAAGGCTGAGTTGCCCATGGTCATATGAACAAGCGAGTGCTTTAGTTCATATCCACACTGAGTTCTTGTAGAAGGTAGGACTTTGACAGGAAGCTGGAAATGAGGAGGGAAAGTGTTCCCAGGCATCAGGGACCCCAGTAAAAACCATTCCAGTCAGGAGATGGATTGTGAAGGAGGCCATTTGGCAGTAGATTGCAGATGTAAGCATATTTCCCAGGGCAGTGTGTGTGTGTGTGTGTGTGTGTGTGTGTGTGTGTGAGAGAGAGAGAGACAGAGAGAGACAGAGAGAGACAGAGAGAGATCGATCTTCCCTTCCTAGTTGACTGGCTGGTCATATATCAGCTAGGTGAAGCACAAACAGAGACTGATCCCTACAGGCCAGACTCTGACTTAGAAAACCACAAATTAAGATCATCTCTGTTGTATTGTATTTCCATTTACTTTGTTAAACATTTCCCAATGCTATTTTAAGCTGGTCCAGTTACTTTTATAGGGCACTTTCTGAGGCACCCCTAGATTTGACACCTCTGAGTTAAACTAACCCCCCCCCTCATTTTGCAGAGGAGGAGATAGAGGCCTGGAGAGACCATGATTTAGCACTAATAATAGCTAGCATTTTTATAAGGGTTTTAAAGTTTGCAAGACAATTTACAAATATTACCTCATTTGATCCTTTGAAGTCGGTGCTATTATTATTCCCATTTTATAGGTGAAGAAACTGAGGGTGTCAGAGATTCAGGGTCACAGAGCTAAAAGAGACGGGATCTGAACCCATTTCTTCTGGACTCCAGGTGCAACATTGAAGGTCACACAGCTTATAAGGAGCAGTTATAGGATCTGAGTGCATTTCCTCTGTCTCTAAATTGGGTGTTCTTTCAGCTTCATGGAATTTAGAACTAGAAAGGACCTTAGGCACCATCTAGTCCAATATCCTTATCCCTGTCCCCCTCCCCTGTTCTTTTCACAAAGAAGGGACCAGAGGCCCAAAGAAGGGAATCGATTAACTCAAGGTCATTCAGGTAGCAAGAAGTGGAGATGGGATTGGAAGGAGACACCAGCCCAGCAAACCTACCAGTTGTTAATGTGGTCAGACAGTTTCATAGATCCAGAGCTAGAAGGTACCTCGGAGGTCTTCCAATCCAGCTCCCTCATTTTACTCATGAGGAAACAGAGGCTCATGGAAGTGAAATGATTTGACCAAGTTCTTAGAGATAGCAGGTCATCGACTCATTTGGTGCAGTTCCTCTGAATTCTCTCCATGGTTCAGCCCAGCCTCCATCCATACTGCCCAGAGTGCAGTTAGCTTTCCAGCCCACCAAGATTCCTCTCTAGGCTGTCCCCTGTGGGAAGTGCCTCCAAATATGGTTTTCCAGTGATAGGAACCCTGGCTGATGGTGGGTGACTTTAAAAGCTGGCTACTATTTATCTGGGGGGATTCCTCCACTCCTCACAGGATCAGTGTTTTGCAGTGTTGTTTTTTTCCAGTCAGGATTATCGTCATTTAAATCCATTTAATGAAATTCTCCGTCACCTTGAATTCCGTTTTCACCCCTTAAGTGGCTGCACGAATGAGAGTTGTGGTTGTTTCCAGCTGGCATTGGTGCCACACCAGCTGGGGAGTGGGATACAGTGACAGAGACGGGGAGAGCTGAGATGGGGAAGAGAGAAGACCTAATTGAGAGTCAAAGCCTACCAGAAAGGGCTCGGAGGGGTGGGCCTTTTATTGGTGGAGGCAGAACTGTCCGTAGTGGGGAGAAGGTCTATATACAGTTATCCCTTCCACATCAAGACTTTCCCCATCCTGGTTTTGATATATCCCAGGTCAGCATAAGAAACTAAATGGGAATTTGGGGGGAATTTTGTGGGAGCCATAGAGGACATGGGAAGGCCCCCAGATGATACAAAAAAAAAAGTTTAGAAACTCAGAAATGCATGAAATATATGTATAGTGTTGTGCAATATCAACATATTTTAGCTTTTTGGGGGTGGGGGCGAGGCAATGAGGGTTAAGTGACTTGCCCAGGGTCACACAGCTAGCACGTGTCAAGTATCTGAGGCTGGATTTGAACTCAGGTCCTCCTGAATCCAGGGCTGGTACTTTATCCACTGCGCCACCTAGCTGCCACTTATTTTAGCTTTTAATACTCTAAACACCCCATAAAAGAAAAAAGTAAAATAAAAGCCAGACTTCCCTGGTATGAAGGGAGGGTCAAAATTTTTTATGTGGATTTTACAGACTGGGGTGGGGGGGAACCTCACCCCTAACCCCTGTGATATGAAAGGGATAACCACACTCTCCCTGAGTCCAGAGCTTTGGGATGTATTCAACTTGAAGTCTCAGCTGCTGGAATCATTGTGTAGCTAAATTCTGAGACATCCAGGCATGGAGTCCTTTTTATTATTATTTAAGGTAAAATTGCATTTTGACGCGTACCATCTTACAGAGGGGTGGGTTTGGCAAGGCCTTGGCACAGTCCCTGGATGGAGGACGTTAGCAGCACTTACCCCATCACTGAATCAAATCAGCCTTTCAGGTTGACAGGATCTTAAAACCCATTTAGTCCAAGGATTTAGAATTCTAAAAATTCTATTAAACAGAATAGCCTCTGGGACTATTAAGTTCATAGATGCCTGTCCCATCAATTTAAGAAAACTATTGTTTTGTCCTCATTTAAACTTTCTCATGGTTTGTATTGGTATCTGTACCTTCTGTGCAGGCAGATGGGAGGAGGCGGTTAGAACTAGGTGAGGAAAGAAGTCAGAAAGATGGAGGTGAGAGGGCTGAGTCACAGGTGACTGAACCGCCCATCTCGATCCCATTGTAGGGCACCTCTTTTCACCCTTAGCCCTTCCCTGCAGCCCTAGGATGGGGCAGAAACGTCCTCTGGACTCAGCCCCTGGGGAGCTGCCGTTGTTTACTAAATCAAAGCACACTGGAACTTTTTATTTTCTTTAAAGAAAGTGAATAGTTCCGTTCTCTACACCAGAACAATAGACTTTCATTTAAATAGAATTCAAGTTTAGGGAAGTTAATTGTGGCATTGGTTCAGAGGAATTCTACCTGTATCTTGCAGGGAACAGAGCTTGGGGAGGAGGGAACCAAAGGTGAAGCAATTAGAGCAGAGACTGAAAAACAAGAAATAAGGAATTCTTTGGAGGAGCCAGGAAAATGTAGTCGGACACAACTGTGGCAAAACCCTGTTTGCAGCAACAAGGACTGAGGGGATAACAATAATGGCGAACGTTTAAGTAGTGTTTTAAGATTTAGAAAGTGCTTTTATTCTCATTTGATCCTTACAACCACCCTGGGAGGTATGTGCTACTATTAACCCCGTTTTACATATCAGGAAAATGAGGCAGATAAGGTTAAAGGACTTGCCCAGGGTCTCAAAGCTTAATAGTAAAAAACTGAGGCTAGATTTGAACTCACGTCTTCCTGACACAGAGGACAGCCGGGTGGCACAGTAGATGGAGTGCAAGGTCTGAAGTCAGGAAGACAAGTCTTCCTGAGTTCAAATCTAGCCCCAGATACTTACTAGCTGTGGGAACCTGGGCAAGTCACTTCACCCTGTTTGCCTCGGTTTCCTCATTGTGAAAAAATGAGCTGGAAAAGGAAATAGCAAACTACCCCAGTATCTCTGCCAAGAAAACCTCAAATGGGGATTACAAAGGATTGGACGTGACTGAAAAACAACTGAACAACTTCCTAACTCAAAGTCTAGTGCTCTGTCCATGTCATCACCTTGCTCTTTCATATGATGAAGTAAGGAGGCAATTGAAGAAGATTGGGGTGGGGGGGCGGGGCGGGTTAACAAATGAGAACCATGGTGTAACAGACAGACCTGGGACCAGGAGATGTGGGTTACAGTTCAGGCTGCCCCACCGAATATCCTAATATCTCTGTGTGATTTTAGGTGTCACATTTATTGATGCCAAGAAGCAGAAATACAGAGACAGAGAGAGATGAGGATGATTTCTGGGGTCCTTCTAGCTGTATTCAGTCAACGATTCTGTGATTTTGCTGTGCAAAATACAATTGTGAAAACAGGACTTTTTTCATTTTCTAGCATGTTCTAACTTCCAGTCTCTTTTTCTTGAAATTCGCTTTTTTGAGTCTCTCTTTTTTTATGGGTTTAATTTTTCTCCCTTGAGCTTTCATTTTTTCATTACCTTCATTTCCAGATATATCCCTCTCCTATTCAGCGAGCCATTTTTTTATAAGAAAGAATTTTTTAAGTAAAAAACCAAACAGTTCAGCAAAACTAACACCTCAGTTGAGTCTGGTCACAGTCCCAGCCCCTCCTGCAAAGAAAGATGACAAGAGGTCCTGGTCTTTTTCATTTGGTGCAGATGAACACATGATGAACAAGTGCTTCCAACAAAAGTTGAAGATTTCCTCAGGTTTGGTTTGGATTTTAATTGTTTCCTACTTGAACGGTTTCCTAGATCTTGGGTAGAAAGCGAGGGAGTTGAGAAACAAAGGACTCTGTATAGGTTTTCAGCTGTCTTTTCTTCTCTCTAGGCCACAATTTTCTCATATGTAAAGTGAAGGGGTTAAACTAGACTGGATAGTTTTTTAAAAATCTTTTCTACTTCCAACATTCCCTTGTTCTGTGACTTCAAAAAACACACACAACCCACAGTGATAGTACAGGAATCCCTGAATAAGGAAGGACTCTGGCTATAATGTGCTCTATTTCTAGCTAAGATCAACCTGTATCCCTATAACAAATTAGCCTATTTGTAGAGCCTTCTTTGGATTCACTATCCTTCCTCCCATCAAGCCCTACACTTGCTAGTTGTGGGTTAGGGTCCAGGGAGAGGTGGTGGCTGCTATCTCGGGTTAAAGGTGTGCTCTGTAGGGCTCCACTTATAAAACTGTAGCTTATGAGCCCCCACTGGTGTGATTACCTTTAATAGTTAGCCACCAGACACTATTAGTTCAAAGCAAAGGCATTTTTTAATTAAAAATTGCTAAGTAAGGTTAATAACTACACAAGATTCTTACCCTAAGCCTCTCCCACAATTGCATGCAATAATCAGTAAAGAGAATGGGTACACTCTTAAAGTATCCTGGTGGTAAGGAATACCTGTACATAGGTGTTCAAGACAATGCCAAAGGGCACCAATGTCCTTTCCCCTTCTAGTGGTATCCTTACTTTGTCCTCTGAGGGCAGTGTTTCTGTTGAACAGACCACTCAGTTAAACATCTTAAGCCTGCTCCTCTCTGCATCTTGACTAGCCAGAGCTAGTTCTCTTTCAAATCTGTAGCCCTCTCTCTTTATTACCCTCTGAGTTCACACTCCTTAAAGCTGCTTCTTGTACTGACTACCTCTTCCCTTCTGTTTTCTGCTGCATGAGATATCTGCCCCTCCCATTGGATGGGTAGCTTGGATACCACACACTGTGGCCAATAGGCAGAGAGGAAAGAGAAGTCCTCCTCACTGCCCAGGCTGCTCTCTGGCAGAGACACACAGGTCTCCTGTTTCCAGGGCTGGAAAACTTAGCTTTTCAAAGGCCACCAGAGGTGGGACCAGTATTTGACCTGTGTTCTAGTTCTATTGGGGAAACCACACACTTTGTAAAGAGATAACACTTGTCTTTGCATTTCGAATTACATGTTCATAACACCATATCTCTTTTGTTTTTTTGGGTTTTTTTGGTTTTTTGTTTTTTTAAGTGAGGCAATTGGGGTTAAGTGACTTGCCCAGGGTCACACAGCTAGTAAGTGTTAAGTGTCTGAGGCCGGATTTGAACTCAGGTACTCCTGAATCCAGGGCCGGTGCTCTATCCACTGCGCCATCTAGCTGCCCCCACCATATCTCTTTTAACTGTCCCTTACTTTATGAGATTACATTAAATGGGGCTAAGGGGAGGGGGAACCATTCCTGCCCCCACCTCCTGTTTCTGACTAAATATTAGATTATAACCTCTACTAAAGTCCTCCTTTGATGTCCTGTTGTGGCACCTGGTGTTAGCTTGATCTCAGATATATAGACTTTGGGGACAGACTAATATGAGGTTCCAGTGTCTATCCAAATTGATGTCCTATTGACTTGTAGGGGAATTAATTGTCAGGGCTGAAAGGTCAGTCCTCTGAATCTGAATGCTCCATGGGTTTGAAAGAGGTCCTCCCCAAAAGACCACAACAAGAGGGTCATCATAGACTCATACATTTAGAGTTAGAAGACACCCTCCAGGGGGCAGCTAGGTGGCACAGTGGATAAAGCACTGGCCTTGGATTCAGGAGGACCTGAGTTCAAATCCAGCCTCAGACACTTGACACTTACTAGCTATGTGACCCTGGGCAAGTCACTTAACCCTCATTGCCCCCCACCAAAAAAAAAAAAAAGAAGAAGAAGACACCCTCAAGATCATGTAGTGCAACCTCATTTTACCCAGGATCACACAGATAAAAATGGTAATCAGAATTCCCAGTCAGGTCCTCTGACTCCAAATGTAATGTTCTGTCCCCTGCACCACGTTCCCATCCACAAATACATTGGGGTAAGTGATTGAGGGGAACCTGGAACAAAGCCATCGACTCATTGTGTTGAATAGTCATAACAGTTGCCTGACAGAAGAGTTTCCAAGCCTGTCACACGTGTGGGAGCTTGCCTAGACACACCATTTGGGGTGGTGTAGACATGTTGTGTTAGTCTGATGCTGCCTCGGGCTGTTTCTTTAGAGCAGAGTCGGATAGGGGAGAGAGCATTGGATTCGGAGCCAGGAGAATGGGTTCAAATTACAGCTGTGCTACTTGTTTCCCACAAGATCTTAGGTAGGCCCCTTCCCCTCTAACACTTCTTGCTTTTCTTCAGCACCTTCTTTTTTCTGTGGCATTGGGTTAGAGGACATTGTCAGCAGCCTGGCACAAGCCTATTGAATCTCCAAGGCATACATGCTATTTTATTTTATTTATTTATTTGTTTATTTGCAGGGCAATAAGGGTTAAGTGACTTGCCCAGGGTCACACAGCTAGTAAGTGTCAAGTGTCTGAGGCTGGATTTGAACTCAGGTCCTCCTGAATCCAGGGCCAGTGCTTTATCCACTGCACCACCTAGCTGCCCCCCATACATGCTATTTTAGGCACAAACTAAGCCTTTGTTACTTAGACCCTAGGTTAAGACTGGCTGCCCCAAAGATGCTCCAGACTTTGCCCAACCAAGGAAAACAGAGACAGGAGAGAAATGACTTTTGAATCCAAGTCTTCTGGGCTCCAAATCCCACTGCCCTATCCACTATACAATTCGAACTCAAGGTTGCTTTCAGGGACACGTTGGAATTAGACAAGCAAAGAGACAGAGGGAGGAAATTCCAGGTGAGATCTCAGTTTCCTCCACCAGAAAACAAAGGTGTTGGATTAAAACATCCCTTCAAGATAAAAATCTATCACTCTGAGCACATGACCAATAGTCGAAGTGCTGAGAAATTTTGTTCTGAGCTGCTCCTTGGACTTGTCATTCTGAACCGAGGCCCCATTTTCCTGCAAAGCCCCCTAGAATCCGGCCTCTAGTGGAGTTTTTTTTTTTTTTGTCTTGTTTTGTTTTGTTTTTGCAGGGCAGTGAGGGCCTTGTAGAGTTTTGGCTTTGACCTTTGGGCTTTGTAAAGATTTCCAGTTTGATGCTTAGAATCGATCAATAAGCATTTATCAAACTATGCTTGTGCTTAAGTAAGTGTTAAGCCAGGTATTGTGTTAGGTCTTGGAGACACATACACCAATGAAAAGTAAATAGTCCCTGACCTCAAGAAACTTACAATCTCTTAGGAGAGATAACAGCTACACAAATAAGTATATGCAATATAAATGCAAGATAATTATGAGAGGTCAGGTATCAGAAGTTGGGGGGAATCAGGCAACGGCTCATGTAGTGACCTTTGACATGAGCTATGAAGGAAACTAGCATCCTAAGAGTCAGAGGTAAAGAATAAGTGCATTCCAGGCAGGAGAGATGGCCTGTGCAAAGACAGAGATTGGGAGGGGGTGGAGATTGGGGGGAGGGTAGAAACATCAAAAGGCCTATTTGGCTGGACCATAGAGTGTATGAGGGGGAGTAATATAATTCAGTCATGTCTGACTCTTCGTGACCTCATTTGGGATTTTCTTGGCAAAGATTCTGGGAGTGGTTTTACCATTTTCTTCTCCAGCTATGAAGAAAGTGAGACAAACAGGGTAAAGTGACTTGCCCAGGATCACACGTCTATAAGTATCTGAGGCCAGATTTGAACTCAGGAAGATGAGTCTTTCTGACTCCAGACTCTATCCACTGCCCCACCAAGCTGCTCTGGAGTGATATACAATGAACCTATAATGGTAGATTGGAGTCAAACTGTGAAAGGCTTAAAATGGCCAAGAGAAAAGTCTGTAGTTGACCCTCAAGGTCATAAGGAGCCATCGAAGTTTATTACACAGGGGAGTGACACGGTCAGCCCTACGCTTTAAAAATGTCACTTTGGCAGCTTTGGGAAGGATGGATTTGAGCGACCTGAGGCAGCCAGGGCATTAATGCTTGGACCACTGCCCAACTTCTCTGGCCATATTATAGCCTCTCTGGGCTTCCATTTCGTCCCCTGTAAAATGAGGGAGTTGGTCTAGATCAGAGGTGTCAATTTCTGGGCTGCCCCAGAAAGTGATCCACAAAATTCCTTCCTAGGAGTGCAGGCTGTAACTGGGACATCATTAACAAAATAGATAAAAATACAATAGAACACAGATAATGGCAGTATGTGGTTTTCCAAGTCAATGAGTGTCCTCCAGGGATCCTGTACTGTTTAGTGTTCCCTTCCCCCCCCCCCCCGTTTCTATTTGAGTTTGATACCATGCTGCCTCTCAGGGGATGGCATTTCAGTTGGCTTTAAAGGACCGGTTGGACTTAACAGGTAAAGAGGGAAAGAGGGAGGGAACGGAATGCGCAGAGACGGAGGCAGAAAAGTACAAGGCATTTTCAGGAGCTTTCAGGAGTGGAACAGTTTGGCTGAAGCAGAGAGTGTTTGGAGAGGAGTCATAGGAAATAAAGCTGAAAAGGTAGGGTGACCCCATTGCCAAGGACCCTGAATGCCAGGCAGAGGAGTTTGAATAGGACTGTGTGCGTATGTGTACACGGAGGCTGTTCTCAAAAGAGGAGTCCCAAGGAGAAAGCATTCATTTGAATGAATAACTGTCAGAGTTGGTTTGTTGTTGTTGTTGTTTGGTTGAGTGTTGTTTTTTGTTGTTGTTTTTTTAATCAGTCTTATTACAGTCACTCCATAATAGAAGCCCCTCCCTCCTGTCCCTACATATCTTCCGCCCTGGACAGAAATTGATAGAAAATAAGGAAACCTCATTCATTGGTACCAACCAGCCTAAAATGGCCACAGATCTCCAAAGAGACCCGTTGTGATCAGCACGGTGATCAGCCCGTGATTCCGGGGGATGGAGTGGGGGGGGGGAGGGAGAATAATTAAAGCACGCTACCCACCCACCCCCACCTCCCCCCGTAGAGGTAATGGACTCAGGGAGCAGAGTGAAACATACATTTCTGGACGCGTCCAACGCAAGGAATCTGATCTCCTTTGAATGCGCATATATGTTACTAGGGTTTTCTTTTCCAATGCGGGGGTGGGGGAGAAGATACATTTTTGCTAATTGAAAAAAAAAATAATTAAATTACAAACGAAAGTGGCCCATCGCCCTCGATTGGGAGGTAGCTCCCCGGAGTATATCTGCAGCTTGCTGAACTACACTGCTCCAAGCACCCCGCACAAGACCAAATACAAACTGAGGCTTTCAAATACTTTTGATGTCGATGGATGACTACTGCCAACTCAGTGTCTTGGTCCTTCTCTCATGCATCCATACGCCTGGGTCCTGGGGCTAGGAGATGAGAGGAGAGATGGAGGCCTCCTTCCCCCACTTCCCCTCCCTGTTCACCCCCACCCAGGCTCCCAGCCACTGTGAAGTGCTTGAAGGGCTGAGCAAGAGAGGGGCCCATAGGCCAGCTCCCCTCCCCCCACCCCTCCCCCAGCGCCAGCCCAGCCTTCTGCTGTCCAGCTGGCCCGGCAGCTGAGGAGCGTCGGGGCTGCTTGTTCGAGCGGCTGCCACCACTTGGGATGTTGATTTGCATGTGTATGAACTGGAGTCGCTCAGGTGCAGTTGGCAGGTTCCTCCTCCCCCTCCCCAGCAGAACCCCCCCCTCCTCCCTCCTCCCCCTGGCCCCCTCCCCTCCACCGCACACATTAAGCTAGAGGCTGATGGTTCCTATTTCTCAAAGGGGCACTTTGCATGAAGGGACCCGAGTCCTTTCCCTGCTTCATTTCCGTTCCAAATCCTTACAGAGAAATAACAACCCAGCCTCTGAATGCAACACAATAGAGCAAAGCTTCAGCCAGCGTCGGGTTTCTTTCATGCAAACCACATCCACTGCAAACCCTTTCAACGTTCGGTGGTAAATAAGAGAAGAAGAGAATAAGATGAAGAGGTGCACGCAAGGGAAGAGAGTTGTCAGCTGAGATTTGGAAAAAGAAAACAATGAGGACAGTGGCAGGATTTTAGGCAGCCTCTCCAGGTGGTGAGCCCTGCAAAAAGGATTCTTGAGGCAATAGTCACCAGGCTGGGGAGAGAAGCAGAGGAAAGACAATGGAGGCAAAGAGAGGTATTAGGCGTGGGGCAGGCAGAAAGAAAGAAAGGAGAAGGGGGAGAGAGGAGGATGGCACGTTGGCGCCATCAGAGGTATGTTCTCCCAACCTGGCTCCGTTTCATCCTGGAGCAGAGCCAGAGCTTGGGGCCCCCTGGAGCAATCAGCCTTGGCCCCAGGTCTGGATGCCCAAAGGCTCAGCCTGAACCTCAAATGGCATTCGAGCCCCGGAGATTCAGCAGCCTCAGTCATTACCGCCTGTGCCAGGCTGCTAATGATGCCCCTGGGCAATGCCAGAGAAAGAGAAGCTGAGGAAGAAAAGCAAGAACAAACTGATTGGGAAAATGACAGAGATGCCCAAGAAGGAGTGATCTTGGAATGTAGGGAGGAGGCCAGGGGAGAGCTGATGCCAGGCCTGGTGGAGAGGCTCAAGATTGGCAGGCTGGGGAGGGAGCCTTGGAGGGCCCAGGTCAAAAGAACAGGTTCAGGCAGTCGGGGCTGGGGACAATCAGTCAGCCAAGAAGTAGGGAGTCATGGGATTGTAGATTTAGAACTGGAATTTAGAGGTCATCTAATTCAACCTGCTTTATTTTACTGAAAAGCACCTGAGACCGAGAGAACTTAGGTCATTTCCCCAAAGTCACTCAGGTAAATCAGCAGTACAACTAGGCTTGGGGTGGGGGGGCAGCTAGGTGGTGCAGTAGATAAAGCACCAGACCTGAGTTCAAATCTGGCCTCAGACACTTGACACTTACTAGCTGTGTGATCCTAGGCAAGTCACTTAACCCTCATTGTCCCTCAAAAACACACACACTAGGGGGCAGCTAGGTGGCGCAGTGGATAGAGCACCGTTCCTGGAATCAGGAGTATCTGAGGTCAAATTCAGCCTCAGACACTTAACACTTACTAGCTGTGTGACCCTGGGCAAGTCACTTAACCCCAATTGCCTCACTAAAAAAAAGAAAGAAACCCACACACTAGACTTTGAAGACAAGTGACCCTGGGCAAGTCACGTCACCCTGTTTGCCTCAGTTTCCTCAACTGTCAAATGAGCCAGAGAAGGAAATGGCAAAACACTCCAGTATCTCTGCCAAGAAAACCCCAAATGGAGTGATGAAGAGTCAGACACAACTGAAAATTACCTCCCCCCCTCCCGCCCCCAATCCAGCACTTTCTACCCAGAATTATGTTAACTCCTAGAGAAATGATTTTGAATTTAGGCTTCAAACACTAGCTTTGTGACCACAGGGCAAATGGCTTAATCCTCTTTGAGCCTCAATTTCCTTATCTGTAAAATGGGGGTAAAAGTGCTTGTTGAACCAGGCAAACTGTAAAATACACACACCTGTGTGTGTGTGTGTGTGTGTGTGTGTGTCTCAGTGTTTTCCAGTAAAATCCAAACATTGTCCTAAGCACTAGGGATACACAGAAAGATAAAATAAAAGGAAGTCCCTGCTCTTTCTTCCTGATTTCTCCAATGGCCAGGCTACCTCTGGAGAATACCATGGAGAGCCAGAAGGGAATAAATACCCTGTGAGAGGGGTAGGAGAGCATATGCTACCTACCTCACAGGGTTATTATCAGGAAAGGACTTCGTCATGCTTGCAGAGGGCTGGGGCTATATGTTGTTATAATTATGGTTGTATCTTGAAAGATTCCCATTCCTGCGCCTCGTGGCATGGAAGTAATCCTGGCTTCTAAAAGGTGATCAACAGGCTACAAGTTCTGGCAGTTTCTCCCAAGCTGGGAAGACTGGGCAAGGGACCAGGTCTATCATCCAAGGATTGGCCCTAGCCAAGGGTCAAGATGGGAGCCATTCTCAGTGATGGATCATATGGTCATGGAAGCCCATGAAACAGTCATAAATACTTATTACATCACTGGGTGCTTCAAATGAGCCTCTGACACCCTGACCTCAAAGATCTTACAGTCTAGTCGGGGAAGCAAGATAGGCAAAGAGTACCGGACAGGACAAATTAAGTAACCAAATGCACAGTTCTGTGGTGCCTTGTGTTATGGGAGTTGAGGTAAGGGTGATCAATGATAATGAGGTGTAGTCCAGGAAGGCATCTTAGAGCAGGTGGGAATTGGAACCCCCCAAAATGACAGTAAAGCTTTCTGCCCCTCCTGTCTCACAGGAGTTTGGCTTCCTTCAGGTGCTGCCCACCTGCAGCTTGCCAAAGTTCCCCCAAGGCTCCCTGGGTACTTGCTGGTTCTTGCTTAGGGCTGGCTGGCTCCCAATTGTCTCTTTGAGTTATTCCTGTTCTCACCATGGAACCTCAGAAGGAGTCTTTTCTCCCCCGACCCTGCTTAGCCTCACTTTCCCATTGCCTTCTCCGGGGTGAATTTGTGGAAAACAAAATCAGGAGGAAAGAGGAAGGTTGAGAACAGGGATTGCCTTCTCCCTTCTTTGGATTCCCAATGCTCAGCACTTTAATAGAGCACTTAGGTGTTTAATAAAGGCTTGTTAACGGCTTCCACACTTAAATGCCTTGATGGATGCTGGCGGGAATCTCAAGGGGCACTTGTTGACCAGGGCTTACCTCTGTCGTCTCCCAGGCATCTTTGCAGTTTTCCTCTCCACCCTGGAGCAAAACTGGACAAATCACCTCATTCACATCAAGATGTTAGGAGCTTAATGTCGTGGAAGGGAATTCAGGGTGACCCCTCCAAACCTATAATTCCAGACCCATTAGAATCAACAGGTACTGCTTGGGATCATTTAATCCAACACTGCCATTTTTCCAGAAGATGAAACTGAGGCACAGTGACTTGTCTAGGATCAGTCATTGGTTCCAGTTGGGATTCTTGTTCTGGTCTTCTGACTCCAGATTGAGTGCTCTTCCTCCCTCACCTCAGGCTTAGCCTGTGCTGTGCCATTGTCGTTATCCCCATGAATAAGGTCCCTCAGCGAGGTTGTGACAGAACCAGTAATAGAGCCCAAGTCAGCTCATTCCCAATCCAGTCTTGTGATTCTTCCTTTATACTTTGCTGCCTTTCAGAAATATTGGCATTTTAAAGGGCAGCAAGTTGTTAATAGGAGCAGTCAATAGCAGCAGCAAGTAGTAGCAAGTAGTTAGTAATAGAGTAGTAGCAGTAATAGGGACAGAAGTAGTAGTAGTAGGCATGGTAGGTTGTAGTGAATAGTAATAGTAGTTGTTGTTAGTGCTGAGTCCTTTCAGTCTTGTCCTACATTTTGTGACCACATTGGGGTTTGCTTGGCAAAGTTACTGAAGTAGTTTGCCATTTCCTTCTCCAGCTCATTTTCCAGACGAGAGAACTGAGGCAAACAGGGATAAGTGACTTGCCCAGGGTCACAGTGTCTGAAGCTCTAGGCCTGGAGCTTTATCCACTGTACCACTTAGTTGCCCAGTAGTAATAGTAGTAGTTAGTGTTAATAGTAAGTAGTAATAATGACACAAAGAGTATTGGTAGTAAAATAGTAGTAATAGAAGTAGATAGTAGTAAGTAGCAATGATAGTAGTTAATCTTTTTTTCTTTCTTTTTTTTTTTTTTTTTGCGGGGCAATGGGGGTTACGTGACTTGCCCAGGGTCACACAGCTAGTAAGTGTCAAGTGTGGGAGGCCAGATTTGAACTCAGGTCCTCCTGAATCCAGGGCCGGTGCTCTATCCACTGCGCCACCTAGCTGCCCCAATAGTAGTTAATCTTAATAGTAGTGAGTAGTAGTAAGAGTACTAGTTAGTGTTAGTAGTAAGAAGTAATAGTAGTTGGTAGTTATAGTAGTAATAGTGGTCGATAGTGTTAGTAGTTGGGAATAATAGTAATGGGTAGTATTATGTAGTATTAATAGGGGGTAATTAGTGTTAGTAGTAAGAAGTAATAGTAATAGTAGTATTATGTTGGGCAGCTAGGTGGCGCAGTGGATAGAGCCCCGGCCCTGGAGTCAGGAGGACCTGAGTTCAAATCCGACCTCAGACACTTGACACTTACTAGCTGTGTGACCCTGGGCAAGTCACTTAACCCCAATTGCCTCACTAAAAAAACAAAAAACAAAAGCCAAAAACAAATAGTAGTATTATGTTGTAGTAATAGTGGTGGTTAGTGTTAATAGTAGTTAGTGATAGTAGTAGATAGTAGCATATAGCAATGGTGGTATTTAGTAATGATAGTTATGAGTAGTATTAAGTAGTAGTAATAGTGATAATTAGTTTTAGTAGTAATTAATAGTTAGTAGCAATAGTAGTAGATAGTAAGTAGTAATAATAGTAATAGATAGTAGTGGTGGCAGTAGTGGTAGTGTTTGCAATAAGTAAGAGTAGTACGAGTAGTAGATGTAAGTAATAGTGGTGATTGGTATTAGCGGTAATTAGCAACAGAGTAAGGGCAGTGGATAGAGCACTGGCCCTGGAGTCAGGAGGACCTGAGTTCAAATCTAGCCTTAGACACTTGACACTTACTAGCTGTGTGACCCTGGGCAAGTCACTTTACCCTCATTTCCCTGCAAAAAAAAATTAATAATGACAGAATATACAGGTATTTAATGGCACAGCCAAGAACTGAAACCAAGTCTTCTGACACTGAGATAAGTGTCCTTTCTACCATGTTTCAGGCTATACCCCAAAGGATGAATCCCTAAAGGAGGAACTTCATTAAAAAATGGGGGGGGGCATCTAGGTGGCACAGTAGATGGAGCATCAGCCCTGGATTCAGGAGTACCTGGGTTCAAGTCTGGCCTTGGACACTTGACACTTACTAGCTGTGTGACAAGTCACTTAACCCCCATTGCCCCGGAAAAAAAAAAAAAAACAAATGGGATATTTTGGGGTTGAGTCAGTCAATATGCATTTCTCAACTGCTTACTGTGCCAGGCACTGTGCTAAACACGGAAGAGTATTGATAGTAAAATAGTAGTAATAGAAGTAGATAGTAGTAAGTAGCAATGATAGTAGTTAATCTCCTCCCCCCCCCCCCCCGCGGGGCAATGGGGGTTAAGTGACTTGCCCAGGGTCACATAGTCCTCTTCACAGGGTCCTTGAGTCCTCTTCATAAACACACTGACCAACAGCTCTGACGGGACCCTTCCCATCTTCATCCCTCCTTACCTCACCTGGGGAAAAGTCTCTATTTAGGTAACCATCTCAGACAAAAAGCTACCCCCTTTTGTGATACTCCTAAGAAAATCTCATCAGTATTCAAGACTTGGAACCCTTTTAATTTTGAATTCTCCCCCTGCCCCGTTAAGGAAATCTGGAGGAACTGAGTTTAGGCATGAGGGTCTAGAGAGGAAAGAGCATAGATCACCTAATCCCAGCATCTTAGATCTGGACGGCATCTCCTCTGATCCTTTGGCCTCCTGAGAGGAGGCTGGGTCTGGGGGAGGCTTCTCCACAAGTAGAAAGCATTTATTGAGCGTCTCTTTTCAGGTGGTTGCTGTGCTCTGGACACTCGTTTCCAAACAAAGGTTGGCAGCCTTTCAGGAGTGGCTTGCCAAGCCTTGGTTTATTCATCGAGGTGGGTCCAGGCACCTGGTTCTAAGAAAGCATCAGATAGTTAATGCCAGCCCAGTTGTGAGGAACAAGTCCTTTCCAAGGACCCCTCTCACAGGCCCTGCCGTCCTTGGTGAGGGAACAGTGAGTCTACAGGGGTCTCTTTTCTCCCAATTGGGTCTCCATCAGGGACAGAGCAGAGGGAGAGAGGCCGTGGTATCAGCCTCTTCCTCTCTCCTAGGGACTCGGGAGATTGGGGAGCAAAGCTTCTGTTGTGGAACACCGTTCATCACAACAGAGAGTCAGCAGTCACCAGTGAGACCTATCTAGTGTTCAGGGGAAAGAGCTTCAGATTTGAAATCAGAGGAAGGCTCTAGGTTTGAATCCTGCCTTGCTTCTCTTATGGGCTCTGTGATCTCGGATAAATCTTTTCTGCCCTCTGGGCCTCAGTCTTCTCTTTCGTAAAATGGACCGAGCGAAATGGCCTCTAGAAATCCCTTCCAACTCATAATGATCTCCGAGTGTGTCTTTGCTAATGGTCTGGCTGTTTCTCAGCTTGACAATCCATAGAGAGAGGAAGGACCTGGGTTTGAATGTTGACATTTGTCCTCCCTTGTTGTAGAAATAAGCCACCTAACCTGTGGAGGCCTCAATTTCCTTATCTGTAAATGAGAGATAACAATCAAACTCACCTCACAGGGCTGTTTGTGAGAAACAGGAGCTCTTTGTCAACATTAGCTGTCTACCTTTAGGAATAAAGGGATAGAGGGCTTAGGAGGAGAAGGGAGTTTTTTTCTTGTCCTGTGGACAAGTGGAGGCCCAGTGAACCCTGAGAACAGAGGATTAGACTTTAAATTCCACCTCTGAGGCTCCTGACCTTTATGTCCTTGTGCTAACTGTTTAATAAGCCAGGGCCTCAGTTTCCCCATCTGCAAAATGAGGGTCTCACTGGAGGCCATCCAAGGTCACAAGCTGCACTCTCATCATCCTGGTGTAAAGCAGTTGTATTTTTTTAAACTGACTTTTCCCTTAGATACTCTCTGGCCTTGAAAGAATGTCTGAGGTCTCAAGCAGGAGCTGCTTGTGTGGGCACCTATGTTCCAAGAAGGCCGAACAGGAGACACCCATTGGCTTCATGCCCACACCGTCCCCTCCACCTATCTGAAGGCCCACTGGCAATCCCGTCTTCTCCCCAAAGTCCTCCTTCTCATCTTCTAGAGCACCAACTGGCTACCATCCATTTAACCCTCAGTCTAGGCAGTCTTGAGCTGTTCTCATTTCCATGTGTGTGTCTTAACTTCGGACCCAGGTTGTAAGCTACATGAGGGTTGGTAAAAAAAATCTTTGCTGCTAACTGCTGCATAACCCAGGTGTGCGATCAGTGATGCGTGCTGGGTAGTTGATGGATTTCCGAGCAGTTGAGTGTGGTTCCAGCCTTGTCTTGTACCTAGGCAACATCTGACCTCATTTCCCAACCTCTCCCCGAATCATCCTGGCCAACTTGGCAAATCTGCTCAGCCTCGAAACACCTGGGGCACCCAGTGGAAAAGGGGGCACTGGCAGGACCCGGCCTGCCCTCCCCCCTTGCCCCTGTTTCCATTCAAAGCAGAACAGGGACCTGGAAGACGGTCCCCTTTAAAGCAGGTGCAGCCTACCCCCTAGGGGCACCTAGTAGATACAGATGGGGCCTCTTCTTGCCCCTTCGGTATGAGGCCTGGGCTGGGGACCAGGAGAGGAGGTGGGTGGCATGTGGAAACATCAGGTGAAGAAGCCAAGATCAGCTGGCAGCCTTCCCTGCTGCTGAAGCAAACTCAAACCCAAGGTTCGCCCTTGCACAATGGAGTGATTATGTCCCTTGGATCTGTAGAAACCTTTGGAGGAAGGGGGTTCTTTTTTTCTTTCCAGAGGAACTAAGAGATATTTTCTAGACTTTCTCTTTCAAGGGATCTGCCTCCTCCCCTCCTTAGAGTAAATCATGTCTTCTTGGCCCTCTGCCTCATCTCCTCACCCCCAAATACCTCCTATTCTCCAGCCTGTCTGGACTGTGAATGGGCCGATTGTTTGTCTCTTAGTCCTGTCTGGATCTGGCTTGGGGTTTGGGGCAAGCAGGAGGGAGGTGGAGGATTTGGCTCAAGAGTGGACAGGCCAGCAGGGCACAGGGGATGGTGGCTTTGCATTGTGTGTGGCCTCAGATCCTGTGGCTGGCTTGGCCTCCCAGGATTTCTGGTCCTCTTCCCAGTCTTTCCCACCCCTGCTGGCTCCAGCAGCTGACCAAGCAGGGGGACGGGTTAGAGCATGGTGGTGTTGGGGCCCCCTAGATCCCTGGGAGAAATCTCTCCATGGAGATGCCTTCTGAGGGAGGCCCAGCAAAGGAGGAGTGGGGGGGAGAGAACAGGTGGCCGGGTGATAAATGAGGCAAAGGCCAAAGAGAAACCAAGAGGAAACTTAACAAGGTTACAAGTGAAATGAGGCTGCTGACCTCAGCCTAATGTAATTCAGTTCTGAGCAATTCTCTCCTATCCTGTTTTCAAAACCTCTGCTCAGGGCTTCCTCCAGTGGCATCCTAACCCTAGGCTCTCTGGAGCCTGAGCTCTGTCAGGGTCTACCAATTCAAAAATTCAGCCAGTATTTAGAAGGTACCACCTATATGAAAGGCACCGTGTGAGGTGTTGGGGATACAGAGGCAAAGATGAAACCTACCCTGCCCTCAAGATGCTTACAAATAAGAGCCCTGGGGAGAGATGTTTATCCCCAAGTAGTAGAAAGGAAGGAGGAAGGGAAGGGAAGGAAGGAAGGAAGGAAGGGAGGAGGGAGGGAAGGAAGGAAGGGAAAAGGAGGGAAGGAAGGAAAGAAGGAGGGAATGAAGCAGGGAAGGAAAGAAAGGAAGAAAGAAAGAGAAAGAAAGAAAGAAAAAGAAAGAGAAAAGCAAGTGAGGGAAGGAAGAAAAAAAGAGCAAGTGAGGGAAGCAAGGAAGAAAAGATGGAAGGAAGGAGAAAAGGAAGAAATGAAGGGAGGGAAGGAAAGAAGGGAGGAAAAGAGGAAAGGAAGGACAGTGCTGGGGGATTTAGCACAATGCTTGACACTTAATGTTTACTAACCAACTGACTACAGTACATGAAGCAGAGCAAAAGATAATGACCCAGTAGTCTCTGGATCTTTCAAGATTAGTAATTGTTCAAGACCTGAGACTGATGGTGGTGGTGGTGGTGGTAGCTAGCACTCACACAGTGCTTTGAAACTTACAGATGGTACTTCACTTTATCCTCATAACAATACTCCTGGGAGGTAGGTACTCTTACTATCCATTTTTTTTTTTTTTAGTGAGGCAGTTGGAGTTAAGTGACTTGCCCAGGGTCACACAGCTAGTACTTGTTAAGTGTCTAAGGCTGGATTTGAACTCAGGTCCTCCTGAATCCAGGGCTGGTGCTCTATCCACTGCGCCACCTAGCTGCCCCTCCATTTTTTACAGATGAAAAAACTGAGGCAGCAAGAAAGTCTGACTTTCCCAGGCTTACCTAGCTAGAGTGTAAGAGGCCAAGTCTTCCTGGCTGTGGGTCCAGCACCTGGGCCACTTCGCTGCCATCAGTGGGGGGAGTGCCCTTAGCAACAGAATCAAAGATTCTTGAAATGCTGCCATAAAGAAATCCCAGATCCCTGAGGTCTTCTCTGACCATCCACTATCCATAGCGATTTCTCTTTCCTTTAGACACCTTGATCACTTCCTTCCCATATCCCTCTTCTGGGTTTATTTTAGTTACCTGCTATCCTTAGCATGTGCGTCATTCCTCATCTCCCCAGCTAGATGCTAAGCTGTTTGAGGGTAAGGAATATGTCTCCATTGTTATCCCCCTCAGTGTCTAGTGATGCTGCTGAGTGCAGAGACACCTATGTCCACTGAAAAGAGAAGTGAGGGGCAGCTAGGTGGCGCAGTGGATAGAGCACCTGCCCTGAAGTCAGGAGTACCTGAGTTCAAATCCAGCCTCAGACACTTAACACTTACTAGCTGTGTGACCCTGGGCAAGTCACTTAACCCCAATTACCTCACTTAAAAAAAAAAAAAGAAAGGAGAAGTGACCTTGGAATTAGGAGATAGCCCAGCATTTGTAGTTGTTGTTGTTCAGTCATTTGAGACATTGTGACTCCATTTAGGGTTTTCTTGGCAAAGACATTCCAGTGTCTTTGGTTTTATTTGATGAGATGGAGAAACTGAGGCAAACAGAGTTGTCACTTGCCCAGGGTCACACAGCTAGTAAATATCTAAGGTTAGATTTGATCTCAGGTCCTCCTGACTCTGGGACTGATGCTCTCTTCAACACACCACCCAGCTACCCTTAATACTTACTAAGTAGAATGAGAAGGCTTAAGGTCACACTCTGACATTGGATACTAGGGCAAAATCCAGCCAAGTTACTTAACTCCTTCATTTTTACAGAGGAGGAAACTGAGGCCCAGAGAGAGGAAAAAAAGATTTGCCTTTAAATCCCTTTTCTTCTGATGCCAGATTTCCTCTCCTCCTCATACATATCAGAGGTCGAGCTATCCAGTAAGCAAGTGACCTCTAGTGAGAGAAGTTGAGGCATTCAAATTAGGTAGTACAAAGTGCACCCTCCTTCCCCAGGTCCTCTAAGTCAGAATCTAGGGTTCTTGGGGGGCAGTTAGGTGGATAAAGCACTGGCCCTGGATTCAGGAGGACCTGAGTTCAAATCTAGTTTCAGACACTTGACACTTACTAGCTGTGTGAACCTGGGCAAGTCAGTTAACCTTGTCTGCCTTGTTTTCCTCATCTGCCCAAAGAGTTGGAAAAGGAAATAGCAAACCACTCCAAGGTCTTTGCCAGAAAACCCCAAATGGGGTCCCCAAAAGATAGATGTGACTGAAATGACTGAACAACAATAACCCTGTGAGGTAAGTAGTTCCAGTATCATTCTCCCCCTTTTTAGATGGGAAAGACTGAAACTTAGAGAGGCAAATGCCCAGGTCTCACACAGCGAATAAGTATCAGAGGCATGATTTGAATCCCTGTCTCCTTATTTCCAAGGCCAGAATTCCTTCCTCTCTATGACAGGTAAAGGAAGGAGAAGAGAAGAATCCTTAGGGGTTCTGAATCTTTGAGGTCATTAGAATAGCTATTACCCTTTTTACAATGAGGGAAGTAAGGCTCAGTTTCTAGTTTCCCCAAAGGGGAAGTCCATGTGAAAACAGCCTTGAATCCGTGGAATTTCCATTTATGGTTGATGTGACTTGTATGTACCCTGCCGGTAGATGAGGCTACCTGTATTTGCATCCCAAGCCTGTTGGGAGGATGCTTTGTGGGAAAAGGCCTTCTAATCCCACTCTTTGAAACTGAAAGACCCTATTTAGCGGGTGATGCTTTAGTGGCGAGAAGGGAGCACTGCCGCTAATCCTCCTGCCCCCCCCCCCTTGCATTGACAAAAGAGGCCTCATAAGCTTTTAAAGTAATTAACCAGGTGCAGCTCTGTTTATACAACACAGCCTTGGGGGACGTGGGGGGAGGTGTCTGCCTCCCCAGAGACAACATTTGCTGCTGTAGTGTCACAGACACAACTCTCTGAAATGCCAGGAGAGGCTGCGGCCTAGGCTTTGTGTCTGTGTGTTTATAGGCCGGTCTCAGGGCTATTTCTCTGCATGGGGCTTGGATTGATCACGGAATCTCAGAGAGAAAGAGACCTCCCAGAGTGTGAGAGACCTCCCAACGTGCAGCAGAAGAGAAATTGCTTCTGTGACACCCCACTAACCCTTGGGCCTCCAGCCTCTCTGCTTAAGGACAGGGGTGGTTAGATGGTGTAGCACCTAGAGCCCTAGACCTGGAGTCAGTAAGATGTGAGTTCAGATCTGGTGTCAGAAAATTTTACTAGCTGGGTGACCCTGGGCAAGTTATTTAACCTCTGTTTGCCTCAGTTTCTTCTGCTGTAAAATAGTGATACTTATAGCACCTGGAACTAGGTGGCGCCAAAGTGCATGGAGTCAAGAAGACTCATCTTCCTGAGTTCAAATCCAGCCTCAGATACTCCCTAGCTGTGTGACCCTGGACAAGTCACTTCACCCTATTTGCCTCAGTTTCCTCAGTTGGAAATGGAAATGGCAAACCACCCCAGTATCTTTGCCAAGAAAGCCCCAAGTGGGGTCACAAAGAGTCAGACATGACTGAAATGACTAAACAATAA
The DNA here is from genome assembly GCF_019393635.1 of Dromiciops gliroides. Taxonomy (NCBI): domain Eukaryota; kingdom Metazoa; phylum Chordata; class Mammalia; order Microbiotheria; family Microbiotheriidae; genus Dromiciops; species Dromiciops gliroides. The sequence goes on from NC_057862.1 coordinate 641,921,413, forward strand.
TGACAACAAATAGCACCTACCTCCCACAGTTATGGTGAGGATTAGATGAGATAATGTTTGTAAAGGGCTTTGCAAGCCTTAAAGTGCTATATTATTGTTTCCATCTGTACTCAATTGCTTCCTACTAGTCTTACAATGAATCAATTTGTTGTTGATTCGTGTCCATCTCTTTGTGACCCCACGGACCATATTGTCCATGGAGTTTTCTTAGCAAAGATACTGGAGTAATTCCCCATTTCTTTCTCCAGTGGATTAAGGCAAACAGAGGTTAAGTGATTTACCCAGGGCCACACAGCTAGTTAGTATATGATCTGAACTCAGGTCTTCCTGACTCCAGGTCCAGTGCCCTATCCACTGAGCCACCTAGCTGCCTCAAAGTGCTATATAAATGCTAGTTATTATAACCTGTGGAGGCAACCTGGTCACCCATGGGATACCTCCGACATGGAGCCTAAATCTGTGTCACTACAAATTCTGACATCTGGGGCCAAGCCCAGAAAGTCTTATCCTTCTTTCATAATGACATCTATTTAAGTCCCTGAAGATTGCTCTCAAGTCATCCCACTCATTTTTTCAAGCAAGGAAACTGAGGCCAGAAAAGGCAAAACAATTTGTCCTAAGTCCGACCAGTAGTAATTCTAATCCATTCCCTCTGACTCCAAAGCCAGGGCTCTTTCCCATTAGACCATGTTGTTTACTTTTCCAGGCTTAATGATTCCATTTATTTCGCCAGTCTTTCTAGGGCATGGTCCTCAGTCCCATCAACATCCCTCTAGCTTTACCCTGGGCACATTCCACTGTGTTCTTCCCTAAATGTGGCACTCAGAATGGAATGTGAACAGACTGTGCAGGTCTGACTAGAGCAGAGGACTCTGGGGGCATCACCTCCCTCCTTCTGGACACAGTGCCTCTGTCAAATCAACCTAAGCTCACATTAGCTGGAAAATATGTTCACTTCTGGTCATCCTCCTAGTGTGGTCAGTCGACCTGACCCTTGGTCCCTTTGTTCAGGTTACAGCTCCAAGAAGCTCAGAGAAAGCCTTCCTTTCCCCGGGGTTGCTAAGCCCTGTCCATTTCCAAAAAAACCCCAACAAACCCCCAGAAAAGCCGAGGGACTTGCTTTCTCTGCATCCCTTCCATCTCCTATCTTCATGCCTTTGCATTGGCCATCCCTTTCTCCCTATGACATACGGTTCAGGCGCCATCTTCGGGATGAAGCCTTTCCCGATTTCCCAGTTATGAGTGTCCTCCCCCTCCCAAACGACCTCATATTTAACTATTGTGTCTGTGTATTAACTTGATGTTTATGCTGTTTATATTTGTATATGCCCTACTTGTCTCCCCCATCCGAATGTAAGTTGAATTTTTTGTGAGTAGGGTTTATTTCATACTTGGTACTTGGATCTCCTAACCCAGTGCCCGTCACATAAGTCAGTGTTTAATAAATACTTGCTGGTTGGTTGGTTGACCACCAAGGCCACACAGGCAGTCAGTGGTGCAGCCAGTAGTTGACCCCCATGTGCAACGTTCTCTCTACCTCTAAAATAACCCTTAGGTAACTGGCCAAATTGGCTATGGCTTAGAAGGTGAGATAAGGTGACAGAAGATTCCAGATTCCTGAGGCCAGCAGTGCCCTTCCCACCCCTCCATGGCTAATGACTTGCCTCATCGATTATATTCCACTTCCTCTATATCTATCTATCTATCTATCTATCTATCTATCTATCTATCTATCTATCTATCTATCTATCTATCTGTCATCTATCTATTTATTTATCTATTTATCTATCTATATCTATCGATTTATTTATCATCTATCTATATTTATATATCTCTGCCTGTATCTATGCATGTATGTATGCATGCATGTATCTCTATCAGCTATCTACTATCCATCCATCCATCTTACCCATTTTATATGCTTGTAGTTGCTTATTTGCCTCTGTCTCCTCCACTAAAATGTAAGCTTCTTGAGGATAGGAGCCGTGTTTTTGCCTCTCTCTGTATCCCCAGACCTTGGCATAGTGCCTGGCACCAGGTAGAGCTTGGTGAATGCTTGGTTTGACTGACTGGGTAGAGGGCAGAAGTCGGTCATAGAGCATCAGAGAGATGGGATCCTGGGAATGGCGAGTGACTTAGGGACATGGGCCCCCCTATACAAATCCTCAAGTGAGAGCATGTTTCTCCTGTCCTTGGCAATAAAGGCAGACTTCAGCTGAAACAGCTTGAGCTGTGCTTCCTGGGATGGAAGAAGCTGCCAGAGAAAAACGAATGCAGGACTGACACGTCTGGGTGTTCTGCCCAAGGGGCTTCATTACACAGGCAGGGATGTGGCCTCCACACCCTGCTGCCACCACCTATGGAACACACTAAATAAAACATGTGTGAGCAAGCCTCCGCCCTTGCACCAGCTATCAGACCCCTATTAAGTTCTCCCCATGCATCCTGGCCTGCGTGTTTTCTGATGCATTTGCAGGGAGAGACGCAAATCTGTCTTTAGTTGGGGGGAGGGGTTGGGAGATGGAAGAAAGCAGGCCCTTTCTGCTGCTGTCGAGTGAAGAGCAGGGAGGATTATGGTTTAGGGTCTCCGGGTGTGAAGGTGGCCCCTGGAGACCAGTGGGCTTGGGTCCCAGACTGTGCAGTGCAGCTCTGGGGTCTTTGTGTGTCTGTGTCTAAGACACAAGGCTAGGTGGAGAAAGCTTCTGGCTGTTTAGTGACCTCACTGGCTCAGTGGGCTCCCTGCCTTTCTCCCCCTCTTCCCACCCAGACAGAGCCAGATGGAGATGCTTCTCTAATGCTGAAGGTCTGAAGCCTAATTAGGAGATTGAGAGCAGTGGTTTGGAATCTCCCAGTGAGGGGAGAGAGAGAGAGAGAGAGAGAGAGAGAGAGAGAGAGAGAGAGAGAGAGAGAGAGAGAGAGAGAGAGAGAGAGAGAGAGAGAGATTAAAGCTGGAAGAAATCTAGTCCAACCTTCTTCATTAAACAACGGAGGCCCACAGAAGGAGAGTGACTTGTCCTTGTCCCAGGTCACACAGCCAGTCAGTGGCAAAGCCAGGACCCCCGAGTTTCCATCCAGGGAAGGAGCAGTAGAGTTCCCCTCCTCCCATCAAACACCCAACCCAACACTCCTGTCGCTAAGCTGTTCCTCCCTGCTCCCCAAGGCTATTATATTTGGATGGAACCTCAGAGAGCATCTCATCCAACTCCCACCATTTCAGAGAGGAGGACATGGGAACACATGTGAGGAAGCCTCTAGCTCCAATTTGAAAAGCCACCTACTCAAAGGACAGGCCCCAGAATCCAGGTGTCCAGATCCTCCCCCCCACACACACACACTCGACCATTCTGTTGACCCCCCTCTAGACTCACTCCAGGATGCCAATATTTAAGGATTGCATTTATGTATTCTAATGTTTCCTTCATTAGCTTCACCAGAAATGACAATAGCATGGACTGAGCTCACTGCAATGATAGAAGTTAAAGTGAAGGGCCTGTAAATGTTAGCACCACCTAAGGGACCTTCCATATCACTGTGTTGTGGACCCCCTCGGTCAGTCTGTCTGGTGAAGCCTATGGACACCTCAGAATCATGGCTTTAAGGGCATAAAATAAGATACATAGGCTTACAGAAGAAACCAATTCTATTGAAATACAGTGACCAGGGGCAGCTAGGTGGCACAGTGAATAAAGCACTGGCCCTGCATTCAGTAAGACCTAAGTTCAAATCCAGCCTCAGACATTTGACACTTATTAGCTGTGTGACCTTGGGCAAGTCACATAACCCTCATTGCCCCACTGAGAGAGAGAAAGAGAGAAAGGGTAAGAACCCCTGATCTAGGCCAGCCCACTCATTTTACAGAAAAGGAAACTGAGGCTTCAGGAGAACCCTTGATTTAGAGTCAGAAGATCTGGTTTGACATCTCAACTCTTCTCCTATAGCCTTGGGAAAAGACCTGGCTGTGGATTCAGACCTAGATTCAAATGTGGCTTCCAGTGGAGTGTTACCCTGGGCAAGGAGGCAATTCATCTCCTTGGGTTTCCAATTTCTCTTCCATACAATGAGGGGACTGGACTAGACAGATTCTGAAGTCTTGGTGAGATATATGCTATACATACGGATACACACGTATCCATCATATAGGGCAGCTAGGTGACTCAGTGGAATAAATGACTTTGAAAGTTTCCTCCAGGTCTTGAGCCTGTGAAGCCCCTGACCCATCAAAAGTACTCATGTCAAGTATCAATGGTAAAGGCAAAGCTGAACTTCAGACCTTCATTCGCCCGGCCAAGGCTTCTTTCCCAAGACCACCTGCTCCTAGAGATAGGTGGGATTCCCCAGGGAAATGTCCTGCTTGATTCAAGGTGAAGTTCATTCTCAGAGGCGCCATTGCCCTAGTCTGTGGGCTCCCCTGCATTTTTTGTTTCCCCCTTATCCTTCCTAGAGGCCGACTTACAAACGCAAGTCTCCCGGTCGCCCCCTTTCCTCTGTCTGCCCTCCCATAGAACAGCAGACACATCCCCTAGGTTTGGGCTCTGCTTGCAGGGAGGGGTGGGGAGCGCGCAAGTTTCACTTTTTTGGCCTCTGCTTAATCTGAACCGAATCAAGAAGGACCGGATGAATACCCTGGGGTTTGGCAGGGATTTTATTTTTAAACTGACCTCTTTCATATTACCAGCCTCCCTCGGGAGGTGGTGGAGGATCCTGGTTGTTTTACAGATGTAAGAATGAGAAGCAGGCTCATGTCTGCCCTCCAGGGCAGCAGCAGGCTCTGCTGTCTCTGCGGAAGAAGAGCGGGCTGTCTGCGGGACCACCAGGGCACCGTTTAGGTCTCCGAAAGGAAGTTCTGAATCTGAAAGCATTCCGCTCTCCCAAAGAAACCGGGGAATCAAGATCAGAAGCACTTTTCATCAACAGGAAGTATTCGGCCTTCCCCAGCAGCCCCTACCCACAGTGCTTTCCTCTCCGTGTCAGATTCGGGTGGTTTTCTTTCTCTGTGGTTCCCCTCTCATCAGATGAGCAGATTGAGGGAGATGTCGCTGCTCGATACCACCAGCATCTTCTCACACCACCTCTCCCACGAGTCACAGTATAGGGAGGGGGTTGACAACCAAACGAGAGAGTCCAGAGAAGGGAGGCTGGTGAAGTCCGAATTGGGGTGGGGGGAAGGTTTGGACTTGGAACTGAGGGGCTGGTGGGGCATCCTGAAGACAGACAGAGAAGCATTTGGAGTTCAGAGACTGGACACCTGCTGTCTTTTGCCCGATTTGGTAGCATAGTGATAGGCATGCAGTAGGCGCTTAATAAATGTTGATTGAATTATAGATCTTACACATTAGTACCTTTGGGTTACTAAGAGGTACCGCGTAGGAGGACAAGTATGGTTCACTATTATTCATCGCCTTTGTTCCTAGAAAACTGAGTGCAAGTCCATACCTTCCTCCCAGAAGGAGAGTGGATAGGGAGCTGGATATGGAGTAAGGTAGATCTGAGTTCAAATCTTGCCTATTAGCTGTGTCTGATAAAAGGAAACAGTCGCACTCAGTGGCCTCTGAGGCCCCATCCACCTCCAGTTCTATGATCCTGTCCTTCTGTGCCTTTGTGAGCACAGAACAACAGATTTCGATTCAAGTTCCGGAGTCCTTTGTCCTCCACCCTATTGATCGTCACTCCAGGGACCGGTGCTTGGCAGCTCCAGACGTTTGGGTGGGGCTGCTCAGCCCCTCCCACCGCCGCCCCCCACCCGGGGAACACATTTCCAGCCGCCCAGGGGCCACTGGCACGTTCTCTCTCTCGCCCCTGCTAGCCCCCTCTAATTCTGTGGTTTTCCTCCCAGAAGGGGAAGATGCTGGCTACCCTGCGATAACAAGTCAGCCCACAGGACTGAACGCCGGCCAACCCCCCTGGGCTGACAAATAACACTACACATGTGGCCCGGGGCTCATCGGTGTCCTCCAGCCAGTGGTGACTGTGTGCCTACCACGCAGAAATGGGCAATTTGGATTTCAGGGGGCAAGAGGGAATTATCCTGCGCAGTCCATAGAGCCGGAGATCTGAAAAGTAGATAGTCTCCTGGGCATCCCCCTGCTGAGGTGCAGAGAGAATTGACACCCCGCAACCGGGCATCCCCTGGAGGAGCCAGCTCAGCCACCCCCGACCCACACCTCCCCTATCCCCATGGATGGAGTGGCTATCAGCTACCGGGAGGAACTGTGTGACTCAGAGAGAGAGAGAGGGGAGGGAGGAAATGAAAGGGCGAGAACTCACACAGCCTCAATAATCCTTGCTCAGTGCTTGGCGTTTTCAGCTTGCAGGAGACCCAATTAATCATTATTAATTTAATCCACTATGACTTAGAGTCAGCCTGACAAGAGATCAGCCACAATTTATCCCACCTACTAAAGGGTGACCTTATCAGAATTCAATGAATTCATCATTACATTAAGAAAGGCTCCTAATGAATCCCTTGTCTGTCCAATTTGCTGAATGACCGTCATCAGTAACTGAGTCACTGGCTGAGTCGCGCATCCCGATGCAGGAGTATCAGAGAGCAGTTGATTGGAGGAGAGGGTGGGTGAAGGGGGAGGGAAGGAAGGAGGTTAGAGCCTGCCTCCGCTGGTGCCTCTTTCTTTAAGTGCCCGATGTGAAGGACCTCACCTTTTTCACTAGAGGTCACTCTTGTTTCAGCCCATCTTTGGAGTCTGGGGTTGGGCCCAGATTTGAGTTTTTAACAATCTAGAAGAAACCAGCTAGGTAGTGGGTGAGGTGGGTTTAAGTTCTGGGCTCCGATTCAGGAAGACCTGAGTTCAAATCCTGTCTTAGATATTTACTAGCTGGGTGAATCTGGGCGAGTCACTTAACCTAGCATATATCTGATGATGTTACCCCTTCCTATTCATAAATTCCAGGGGTTCCCTATTATCACCAGAATCCAACAATACAGTAAACATTTATTAGGCACCTACTATGTACCAGGCACTGAGCTAAAGCTGGGGATACAATTAATAAAATCTATCGAATTCTGATGTAGCATAATATATAAAAATTATAATACCTATCTGATATAAATATATCAGAATATATCTGATTCTGATTTATTTCTGATATATCATAATCAGATATAAAATTGTTATATACTATATATTATGCAATGTTATATAAGATAGTTATATTATGTTTGTTATAGAATATTATACACAATATTGTGATAAACAATATATTTCTGATATCAGAATCAGATACGTTATTATATATTATTTATATATTATAATGTTATATAATATAGTCATATTACAGGTTATTATAAAATATTATAGATGATATTGTGATGGGCAATATCTTTCTGTTTGTTATATTACATATACATACGTATAGCTACATCTATATATCTCAAAATCAGATATAAAGTGCTCTTGTCGGCCTGTAAAACCCTTCACCACCCGGTCTCACTCTCCCCCTCCATTTGCTCCACAATCCAGTTGCACTGTCCTTCCCACATGCCTCTCCTGGCCCCCAATGGCTGTCTCCCCTGCCTGAACTACTCTCCCCCCTCACCTGAGCCTTTTGGCTTCCCCCTCCTCATTAAAGACTCAGGTAGAAGCCTCTCTTGCTGGAGATGTCTCCCAGTCCCTACCACAATTAGTTTCTTCCTGTACACATCTTGTATGGACATAGTGGTTTTCCTCTTGCCTCCTTCATCAGAATGTGAGCTTCCTGAGGGTAGGGACCTGTTTTTGTCTTTCCGTGTTTCCCCAGCTGCTTTGAATAGTGCCTGATGTAGAGTGGGTACTTAATAGATGCTTGGCTGACCTCTCTCAGCTTCAGTTTCTTTATCTATATTTAATTTTTATTTTTTGCGGGGCAATGAGGGTTAAGTGACTTGCCCAGGGTCACACAGCTAGTAAGTGTCAAGTGTCTGAGGCTGGATTTGAATTCAGGTCCTCCTGAATCCAGAGCCAGTGCCTTATCCACTGCACTACCTAGCTGCCCCCTTTCTTTATCTATAAAATGGGGTTAATTATAGCACCTACCTCTCAGGGTTGTTGTGAGGATCAAAGCAGATAGTTGTAAAGTTCTTTGTAAACCTAGGTGTCAGAAGTGGATAGAACCTGCAGTCAGAAAGACCTGAGTTCAAATTTTACCTCAGACACTTACTAGCTGAGTAACCCTGGGCATGTCACTTAACCCTGTTTGCCTCAGTTCCTCATCTGTCATATGAGCTGGAGAAGGAAATGGCAAACAACTCAAGTCTCTTTGCTGAGAAAACCCCAAATGGGATCACAGAGAGTCTCAAAAGACTGAAGAACAAAAATGTTAACCTTTTAAAATCTCTATAAATATTACCTATTATCTTTATATCCTAGAAAGCAAAGTCCATCTCTGGGGGGTCAGGATCCCCCTCCCCAAGGTCAGAATGTCTCTAAGTGAATTCATCAATTCATAGAAAGCCAGATTGAGAATCAATCGATCGATCGATAAACATTTATTAGAAAAGGCTTTGGAAGACATCTAGTCTAATGCCCTCAGGTCAGAGATGAGGCAGAGAGGCACAGAGGGAGAAGCAAATTCAGTTTCTTGAGGGAAGAGGTTTCTGAAGGCACCCATTTGTGATGGGGGTCTGTGATGATGTCACTGATTCAGCACTAGAGATCTTTCCATGGCTCCCAACTTCCTTTAGGAGAAAATCCTTAGCTTGACATTCGAGGCTCTCTTTATTTGGAATTATAGAACCCTGGTTCAAGGCCCCTCCCTATAATAACCTATGTGACTTTGGGTGGGCCCCTTAACCTCTCAGACCTTGGTTTTATCATCTATAAAATGAGTGAGTTGAGCCAAGTGGTCTTCAAGCCCCTGCAAACTTGGAGGCCTCGAGTGACGCCTTTCTAAGCCATTCAAGGACACTCCCACACCAAGCCTGTCTGCCCGCCAGGTGGGCTCACTCACGACTACGGATTGGGAAATGAGCCGTGTTTGCTTCTGGCTGGGATGCCCTTCCTCCTCCCTCTCCCTGTCTGAGTCTTACATACTCAGTGAAGTCTTGCCAAGCTCCTGGCCCACCAAGGACCCTCTTGGCTTTGTCGTCCCATGACCTTTTAGGATACTGGGAAAAGTCCTGGCCTTGGGGTCAAAAGACCCTACTGAATTCCCTTCTGGTTCTAAATCCTATGAGCCAGTGAGCTGATGGGTTCAAATCTTGGCTCTGACACTTAACTATCTCAGTAGTTAGAGATGTGGGCCTTGGAGTCAAGAAGACCTGAGTTCAGATCGTAGCTCAAACACTAGCTGTATAATCCTGGGCAAATCTGTTTGCCTTGGTTTCTCCATCTGGAAAATGACGATGATATGTCATCTACCTCCTAGGGCTTTTGTGCTGTTTAAATGAGTTAACATATATAAAGCACTTTGTAGACTTTAAAGCATCATATAAATGTTAGCTATTTATTATTATTATTGTTATTATTATTATTACATGATAGTTAACTCAGCATGGTATAATGCAGTAATTCTTGAGCTTTTTGATCTCAAGACCCCTTTACACTCTTAAAAATTATTGAGGTCTGGGGCAGCTAGGTGGCGCAATGGACAGAGCACCCAGCACTGGAGTCAGGAGGACCTGAGTTCAAATGTGGCCTCAGATGATTGACACTAGCTGTGTGACCCTGGGCAAGTCACTTAACCACAATTGCCTCACTAAAAAAAAAATAAAATAAAAAATTATTGAAGTCTTTCACACACACACACACACACACACACACACACACACACACCAAGAGCTTTTGTTTATGTGAATTATGTCTATCAATGTTTTCTATTAGAAATTAAAATGCCTGTAAAACACTGGCCCTAGATTCAGTAGGACCTGAGTTCAAATCCAGCCTGAGACAACTGACACTAGCTGTGTGACCCTGGGCAAGTCACCTAACCCTCATTGCCCTGCCAAACAAACAAACAAAAACAAAAACAAAAAAATTAAAATGCCTAAATGTTGATGTTTGGTCGTTTCAGTCACATCCAACTCTTTGTGACCCCCTTTTTAAGGGTTTGCTTGGCAAAGATACTGAAGTGGTTGGCAAGTTTCTTCTCCAGTTCATTTGACTGATGAGGAAATGGAGGCAGGGTTAACTGACTTGTCCGGTGTCACACAGCTAGGAAGTGCCTACGGTCAGATTTGAACTCTGGTCTCCCTGACTCTAAGCCCAGCACTCTATCCACTGTGGTGCCACCTAGCTGCCTAAAAGACCTAAGTATTATTATGCCAATAGTTTTGACCTTGCAGAACCCCTGACAGGCCCACACTTTGAGTACCACTAGACCATTGTGGCTACAGCACTGCCTGGGAATCAGGAAGACCTTGGTCCCAATCCCAGCCATGCAACCCCAAGCAGGTCCCCTGACCCGTCTCCTGGCCTTGGTTTCCTTATCTCTGAGATGAAGGTGTTGAACTCAGTGGCCTCTAAGGTCCTTTCCCATGCCAGATTCTCCTTCCTGCAAGCCCTTGTACATCCTTCCTCAAATCACTCTTTCTCTCTGTGAAAGATGTTCCTTAGAGGTAAGCTGGACATAACAACATTTGTGCTACTTACCCAGTAGGGTTGTTGCATACAGAAAAGGCTTTGTAAACTTTAAAAATGTCAACCAACCTGCATTTATTAAATACCTACTGTGTGCCAGATACCCTGCCAGGTGCCTGCCCTCAGAGAGTTTACCTTCCATGGAGAGAGAGAGAGGTGAAGGTAGAGAATATGTCCACATAGATATAAATACCAAATATTCAGGGTGTCCCAAAAGTTTGAGTGCAATTTTAAACTGTTAAAGCTTGAAATTGCACTAAGCCTTGTGGGACTCCCTATATTTACCTCTGAGGTAAATACACAATGATTTGTGGAGGATGGGGGGGAAAGGATTAACAGGCGAGGGGGGAGGGAGTGAGGAGGGGCCTCACAGAGGAGGCTACACTTGGGCTGAGCTTGCAAAAGTGAGATGGGAGAACATTTCAGGCATGGAGGGACAGCATGTGCCAAGGCAAAGATGGAAGAGATGGAGTCTCAGGTATGAGGAAAAGCAATGAGGCCAGTTTGCTGAGAACAAAGAGTGCATGAAGGGGAGCAACAGGGGATTAGGTAATTGATACTCAGTGGATAGAACTTCTATGCCTTCCTTCAGGAACACCTGAGTTCAAATCCAACTGTAGATACTTCCTAGCTGTGTGATCCTGCTCAAGTCACTTAACCTCTGTTTGCCTCGGGTTTTCTCAACTGTAAAATGGGGGTAATAATAGTACCTGCCTCCCAGTGTTGATGTGAAGATCAAATGAAAAAATATTTGTTTTAAAAAAAAAGTACCTGACACATTGTAAGTGCTATACCAATGCTTATTCCATTCCCTTTCTCCCTAATAAGCCTGAAAAGACATGTTGGAGCCAGCTTGTACAGGGCTTTATTTTTTAAATAGTATTTTACTTTTTCCAATTATATGTAAAGACAATTTTTAACATTCATTTTAAAAAAAATTTGAGTTCCAAATTTTTCTCCCTCCCTAACACGGTAAGCAATTTGATGTAGGTTTTATATGTGCAATCATGTAAAACATATTTCCATCTTAGTCATGTTGTGAAAAAAGAAACAGAGCAAAAGGAAAAAGCCATGAAAAAAAAAAGAAAATGAAAATAGTATGTGAAAATAGATCTATCTGTAAAGGGCTTTGAATGCCAAACAGAGATGATTCTAGAGGTAAGAGGGAGCATCTCATTGGGGCTTTTTCAGCTTCAGGGGAATAGTCTGTGCACCTTAAAAAGATCCTTTTGGCAGCAAGGACATGGAATGGATTTGGGGGGGAGGAGAAGACTTGAGTCAGAGACATCAATCAGGAGGCTATGAATACCCCCAAAGAGATCAAAGAAAGAGGAAGATGATTCACTGGTACAAAAATATTTCTAGTGAACCTTTTTGCGGTGGCAAATACGTGGAAACTAAGGGGGTGCCCATCCACTGGAGAATGGCTGTGCAAATTGTGGTCTGTGAATGGAATGGAAGAATATGGAAAGGAATGTGTTGAGAGAAGCTTGGAGAGATTTGTATGAACTGATACAGAGTGAAATGAGCAGAACCATATCAATAATAATGATACCATAAAGACAAACAAGTTTGGAAGCCCTGAGAAGTCTGATCAATCATGATTCTGAAAGACCTATGAGGAAGTATTCTACCTACAGAGAGGTGATGGACTGAGAGTACACAATGAGACATATACATTTCTCAATATAGCCACTTTGGGAATTTGTTTTGCTTGACTCTGCATGTTTGTTCTAAGAGTATAGTTTTCTTTTTCTTATTTTGATGGTGAATAATAGGGAGAAGTAGCTATTCATTAATTGAAAAATTAAATTAAAAAATAAATAAATAACATTATGGGGGGAAAGGTTATTGTACTAGTCCATTTGGGAGATGATGCATGTCTAAACCAAGGTCATAGCCATTTGAGTGGAGAGAAGGGGACAGATACAAGAGATATTATGGAGGCAGAATTGATAAGACTTGGCAACTGATGAGATATGGGGCATGAGGGAAATTGAAGGGTCAAAGATGACTGAGTTTATGAACCTGGGTCACTGGAAGGATGGCAGTGCTCTCACCTCAACAAAATTTTTTAAAAACTTTTTAAAGAAATTTATAAAGAGAAGTAAATTTGGGAAGTAAGGAAGAAAAGAAGGAAAACCAACATTTACTAAATCTGTCCTATGTGCCAAATACTGTGCTAAGCCTGGAGCACAGAAAGGGGAAAAGTTGGGAAAAAAGGTAATGAGTCCTCAAGACTTGGGAGTTACTATGATTAATGTCAATAACAGTTTAGCTTTCCTAAGATCCAAAGCTTCTTAAAGGCACGCACCCCTGTGTCTGACATATGCACGCTTCACAAAGGGCCAACACAATGGTGGACATCCACTAGAGTTCTGTGTCTGTTCCTTCATTGATGTCATTAAACTGCAGGATTAGGGGATATGAGGGTCTTGCTCTCTTATAAATCATAGGATGTTAGGGCTGCAAGGAACCTTAGAAGTCAATTCATTTCGTCTTCTCATTTGGCCAAGGGGGAAACTCAGACCCAGAGAGTCACTTGACAGAGGTCACACAGTAAATAGCGGAGCTAAGATTTGAAGCCAGGTCTTCTGACTCCAAATTCAGTGCTCTATCTACACCACTATTTTGGCTCTCTTGTGTGTTCAAGGATACTTAGTTGGTGACTGATAAGTGGTAATATAAGATGATAAGACAGTGGGTTTGGAAGGGGCAAAGGAAGGATTCCTGGGAAAAGTGGGAATTGAGAAGAGGAAATCATTGGGAAGTCCAAAGATTCTGGCCCTCTGGGCATCCTAGGACAGAGGGGCTTGGCTTCCCCAGAGTTGGGGTCTGGCAAATGACCTATGTCTGCTCTGCCACCCTAAGGTATTTTGAAATCATTCATCAGCTTTCTAGCCAAAGACAATCCTTTATAACAACATTTGCCAAGTTTTTCCAACAGTGTGCAGACTGCCCATGGAAATCCTAGGTCAAAGTTGTACCCCTTGGTAAGGGCCCCCAGTCACATCCAACAAAAGATAGGGAAGGTTGGAATGGGACTGGGAGACTTTCCCTGGGCCCTTGCTTTGTCAAGTGGGGCTTGAGTGGCTGTCTGGCCATTTGGGGAAATTGTAGCTGAGAGAGATGCATTCTATAGCTAGGGAGGACAAGCTCCCCTCCCCCCAAAGAAGAGGCATCTATAAGAGGAAAAGAAGAAAGGGGTTTTCTAAATTGAAAAGTCCCTTTGGCAAGAACCAAGGTGGAAAGTCCCCATAACCTTGAGCCTCCTTCCTGCTGGTAAAGGAACCAATGGTGACTGTATGAAGCAGGTCAGTCCTTCAAAGGGGGCCATTGGGCTGAGTTTCCAGGATCTGCTCCTCTCTCCATTCATCCCAGTAGGGAAAAACAACACAATATCAGGTAACTCTCTAGCCTAAATGATTGCTGTTTTCAGAATTCCTGAACTTCTGAATTAAAGCATTGCTTTTCATCAATGAATGGGACAAGACCCTTGGCTTCCCAAGCCTCAGTCTCCTTATTTGTAAAACTAAGGGTTTTGAACTAGTTCTCTGAGGTCTCTTGCAACCCTGACATTTGATGATGTCATGGCTTTGATCCTGGGCACCTTAGACAGCAACAGAGAAATCTGTTTTCTCTGTAGTCAATTCTCAGATTGCAGGCTAATGAAAGAAAGAGGGGGGGGGGAAGCTGGAGCCAATAATCAAGCTCTTTCAATATTGACAAATGGATGCTTGGCCCCAGGAAAAGGTAGGAGGAGACACCCCTCCCCCACAACACACTCCTCTGTAGAGGGGGGAGGCCCATGACCGTGGAACATTGCCTATTACTTTCTAACTTTCTCAATATTGATCCGGTTGGCGGATTCCCCCCCCCCACCGCCACTCTTCCTTTTTTCTTTAAAAAAGAGTATTGGTTATTTGGGATGAGTCTCTAGAAGGAGAAACAAGGAAGGATACTGAGAAAATCTAATGATATAAAAAACAAAAGATATCAATAAAAATTTATTCTCAAAAATATTGATGAACTCCAACCATATGTAGAGGAGAGCTACCAGGAGCATGAAGAGTCTGAAGCAAGTGGATTAGTCTGAACCCTATACATAATTGTATGTAGTTTTTTTGGTTTGTTTTTTTGGGGGGGAGGCTTGGGGGGGTTGTGAGGCAATCAAGATGTAAGTGATTTGCCCAGGGTCACAAGCTAGTGTCAAGTGTCTGAATCCAGATTTGAACTCAGCTCCTCCTGACTCCAGGATCAGTGCTCTATCCACTGCACCACCTAGCTGCCCCAATTGTATTTAGTTTTAAGCGACTCAGTCTTTTCTTGTTCCTCGGTTTCTCCTCTGTGAAATGAGGGACAAGGTGGTCTCTGGATTTTCCCCCCTGCTCTATCACTTTGGTTTTTGAAGACTTTGAGGGATTAAAGACATAAATAAGAGGGATCCCAAGCTAATTAATTAAGTCTCAGAAGGTCTAGGATGTACTCCACATAGCTTGGAAGAAGTAGCATGTTAGAATTATAAAAACGTCAAGATCCAAAGGAGACCAGAGAACACAAAAACAAACACCCGAGCTGTCAGGGCCCTCTGAATAGTTGGTGTTCATCTAATCCAACTCCTTCACTGATAGAGGCTGGAATTTGGGGGTAACGAGAAGGTCTTAGTTTTTTACACAGGGAAGAATAAACTTAAGAAATGGGTTTCTGGGCAGCTAGATGGCGCAGTGGATAAAGCACCAGCCCTGGATTCAGGAATACCTGAGTTCAAATCTGGCCTCAGACACTTGACACTTACTGGCTATGTGACCCTGGGCAAGTCACTTAACCCCCATTGCCCCGCAAAAAAAAAAAAACAAAAAACAAAACAAAACAAAAAAGAAATGGGTTTCCCATTTGTTATAGAATAAAAATAATAATTAACATTTATATAGCCCTTACCACGTGCCAGTCACTGTGCTGATGGCTTAAGTGTTTCCAAGCAGGTTTGGTTTAAATGCATGAATAAAAGATATTTGAGGGAAGCATCTAATTTTTGTAGTCTGATGTCTCCTAGAGGCAGTGTCAAAAAGAACACTGGGAAGCCCACTAGAGTAGCTCAGTGGAAAGAATCAAACTGGCTCTGGAGGCAAATGACCTGGATTCAAATCCTGCTATTTATAGGAACTTGGGATTTATAGGAACTTGGGCAAGTCACTAAGTTATTTCCCTGGGCCCTAGCCTCTATACACTAAGGAGGTTGGGCCAGATGACCTCAGAGGTCTCTTCTAGAGCTCTGAATAGCAGACACTGTCTGGTGTTCCATGTCCTCCAAGCTCTGCATGCCCTAGAGTGACTGGGAGTCAGGATGCCACCCATTGCTGCTGGAGGGAGCCATGGAAGACTCATTTTCCCCAACCTGGGGTAGCACCCAAGGAGCCAGGTATCTGGGTCCATTGTGCTGTGGACTGGGCAGGACCAATTCTGTAAGGACTATTTGAGGCTAAAAATCAGTCCATTCATATCCTTTCATCTCCATAAACTGTCACCACCCTTCCTTCCCCACCATCTGGCTCCTAGACCCTCCTGGGTCTATAGCTATATGTGAAAAAGTGAGAGGCATAGGTTATTGGGGAGTTTCCACAAAGGATGATGTCTATGGAAGCAGGAATGAGGTCAAGACCTTCTGGAGTCCCAAGCTAGAATCTTGAAGATTTTCTGTGTGACCTTAAACAAGTCACTTACCTTCTCCAAGGTTCAGTCTCCTCATCTGTAAAAATGAGGATAAAAATACTTTCATTGTCACTTACTTTACAGGGTTGTTGTAAGGAAAGTGCTTGGCAAACCTTAAAACTCCAGGAACTTTTTCTTATGATGAAATTAATATTATTATTAGTGCCCTAGAGCATGCATGATGTGTGGGGTTACTGGTGTGAGGGTAGGGTGGGAGGGAAGCAGTGGGGGCAGAGAGCTCCTCCCTGTTGGGCTGTCTAATGCCCTCAGTGGGTTTCTGGATGGTATCTTGGCCACCATGTGCTCCATCCTGAAACAAACCACAGAAACCGTAAGTGCTGACTTCAGGAAGCTGGCTGCTGGTGGTGGTGGTGGTGGATGGGCAAGATAAAAATAGCTCATCCCCAAGAGACAAGGCCTCACCAATAACAACCAACCACCATCCAGAGAGCAGGGGGTAGGAGGGGGTAGGGATGGGGGTGAGGGTGGTGCGGCCCTGTGGTTCTACAGCCTGAAGGTCCTGCTAGGGCTGAGGCTTAGCCGCCCATCAGAAAGTTAGCACTGCCATTGATCTGGACCTTATTTCCCCACCCCCACCCCAGCAAAGCCAGGGGTGTGAAAATGAACCCTCACTTCCCTTGGTGCTCCCACCCCACCCCTTTCCTCTGTTTCGAACAGGAGGTTTTCGCAGATGTCAGATCTAGAAAGGACCTTAGACATCATTTACTCCAACTCTCTTGCCTTGCAGAGGAGGAAGGTGAGACCCAGAGATGGACGCCCTGCCCACAATGAAGTGTCAGAGCCAAGATGTCAGGCTAGGGCTTTGGGTTCCAAACCAAGCAGACGTTTCCTCTAAGTTGAAGCCACAGGCAGGAAGGTGGGACGAGATGACTGCTCGGGGCCTTTGAGGCTCCAGACTTTCTGAACTCTTCTTCTTACGGAGGACACTGAGGGACAGACAGAGGAAGGGGCTTGTCCAAAGTCACAGAGGTAATGTATAGCTGGGCCAGGAATCAGATCCAGACTCCATATTAAGGGTTGTTCCCTCTACATTTGAATAGCTAAGCAATACATTTGAAGCTAACCAAGCAAGGCCTCACTAATAAATACTACTACAAATAGCAGCTAGCATTTAAAGAGCCTCTTAAGGTTTGCAGATCCTCTAGGCAACCCTGGGAAGGCGGGACTATCGTTATCATCTCCATTTTAGAGATGAGGAAAGACAGATGTGAAGTGATCTGCCCAGAGTCACACAGCTAGCAAATGTCTAGCTGGATTCGAACTCAGGTCTTGACTCCAGGCCCAGTGCTCTTCCCACTGCATCAGCTGGCTGCCTAATATACTAGCATCAGCATCTCTGCATACTGCTAAAGTTGCTGATCAGTGACTCACCACAGGATACACTTCTTCCTTTCCCTTTGCATTTACCTAAATATTCATCTATCACTTCTTCCCTTCTCCTTTTCCTCATTTCTCCCCCTCCCTCTATCTTCTTCTTCTTCTTCTTCTTCTTCTTCTTCTTCTTCTTCTTCTTCTTCTTCTTCTTCTTCTTCTTCTTCTTCTTCTTCTCCTCCTCCTCCTCCTCCTCCTCCTCTTCCTCCTCCTCCTCCTCCTCCTCCTCCTCTCTCTTTCCTTCCCTCTCTCTCTGTATGTCTCTGTCTTTCTCTTTCCCTCTCTCTGTTTCTATCTCTCTCTTTTTCTGTATCTCTATCTCTCCCCCATTTATCTGTCTCTGCATTTCTCGCTCTGTCCCTCTCTATTTGTCTCTTTTCTGTGTCTCTTTCTCTCCCTCTTCTTTTCCCTCCTTTTCTTCTCCCTCTTCACCCTCCTCCTTTCTCTCCTTTACCTTCCTTCTTCCTTTGTGTTTTCCTCCTATCTTTCCATTTCCCTTCTCTTTCTCCTCTCCCCTTCCCTCTCCCCTTTCCCTTTTCCTTTCTGCTCCCTCCCTCCCCTTTTATTTCACCTTCCTTCTCCTCTTCACTCTCTCTTACTCTCAGCTTGTTCTCTCCCATTTTGCCTCCTCTTCATGAATGTAATAAATCAAACACTGCTCAACATCCTGCTAATATTCTAGCTGCTGACCCAGGCTTCAGGGGGAGCTAAATGAGTTAATTGAAGATTGGGGGAGCTGCCAACTCCCCATCCACGATATATATTTGGGGAAGGTTCTACCGGCTGAATGCTCTGACATATTCTAAGCAGCAGCAGCCCAGACCCCAGGAAACCCCTGCTTATTGCAAGTCTAAAGGTGAAAACTCCTTTGGGGCTTGGGAGTGTATAAGGGTGACAAGACTGGGGTTGGGATGAACATCTATAGCAGAATAGATTATAAAATCCCATTATAACCAACTCCACAGGACTTGCCAATTACCTGTCAGAAGCTGAGGCCATGTCCTCCATGAAGAGAAATAGCAAATAAGAGACCTGAGCCCAGGAGGGGTTCATACACCTTCTAAAATCCTTTCATTTTCCAAGCTCCTGTGTCCTTTGGCTTTGCATGGTATGCTGCTTTGGTGGGTGTTTGGGGAGTCCCCAGCTGAGTGGATAAAAGTGAAGGGAAATTGGAAGGAAAATTTCCGCTTGCTGTGTGTGTGGGGGGAAAAGTCAACTTAGCAATTCCTTTCCTGCTCACATTGAACAAAATTCCATGCTTTGGACAAGTCCTTTCTGCCCGTGGGCCTCAGTTACCTCCTCTATAAAATGAGAGGGACGGACAAGATATTGTCATAAGGCCCTCTTCGGATCAGCCTTTCAATATAGTGCTGGCCAAGAGTTGACTAAGTTTCCTTAGGAAGTACTGAGCTCCCTATCATGGGAGCTTTACATGTGAAGGCTGGGTATCCATTGGTTCAGGATACTCTGGAGAGGATACCAAAACAGGAATCTCATATCTCTCTGTCATCTACCCAACATTTTGAACTTTGAAACCAGGCTGTAAATCCCACATCTGTGCCTGGATACCCTCGTGAGTCCTGATCTCACCACAAAGTGCCATTCTCCCTAGTTTGTGAAGAAGGTGCACCTGATCACACATGTTAGGACCACATCCCTCCTGTCTCTTCTTATCTGTTTGGGCAACTAGCAGCAGGCTCATCGTGGTGTTTGCACTTGAAATAGAGTAAAAATAAATAAATGAATGAACAAAAAAACAGACAAACTTCCTTATGCCTTTTCTTCCCAATTAGTGACCATGCTCTGGTCAACTGCAGAGATCAGACTGGTTCCTAATCACTCTCTATTCTGATTCCTGGCTACAAGGTTGCCTTGAAATGTATCAGCAAGCCTCCTCAACAAGTGGGTTAAAAATAATATCTTCCAGGGGCGGCTAGGTGGCGCAGTGGATAAAGCACCGGCCCTGGTTTCAGGAGTTCCTGAGTTCAAATCCGGCCTCAGACACTTGACACTTACTGGCTGTGTGACCCTGGGCAAGTCACTTAACCCCATTGCCCCGTAAAAAAAAATATATATATATATATATATATATTCCTTGTTATCTTAATGTCCTGAGGTGGAAGTAAATAATGCTAACGGGGATCTCAAAGGAACAAAGCCATATCACTAGAAGCCCTAACCTTTTTCATATCTTGCTCTATATGGTCTCATGGAAAGGGCTGTCTTTGGCACTAATGCCTCAAAAAGGAAGCTTCTCTTACAGTATCTTCTCTATTTTCTTTAGTTTCTGGTCTTCTGGTGCTCTAGAACCCAAAGACTCATAGAAGGTCAAAGTTGGAATGGACCAGAGCAGAGAAAGTCAAGAACTAGAAAGGGCCTGTTGAACATGGTTTTGTCTAAACTGGAAAGGACCTTAGTAAACACAATGTCAGAGTTGAAAGGTCAGAGCTAGGAGGGGTCTTAGAACACAGACTATCAGAGTTGGAAAAGATCTTAGAACATAGAAGGTCAGAACAGAGATGGGCCATAGAACACAGACTGTCAGAGGTGGGAAAGGCCTTAGAACATAGAGTGCTGGAGCTGGGAGGGACTTTAGAATAAAATGATTCTTTCACAATATTGGGTTTTTAAGCCCTCCACAGTAAAAGTAAGGCAAACAGCATAGCCTAGATGGATGACACATAGGGAAGGTGCTCCCTTCCTACTGCAGTTCCTCCATCAACTGTCCTCATGTTTCTTCCCACCCATCTATTTTGCCAGCCTCCTGCCTCTTCCCTACCCTCACAGGCCCCTCTCCATCATACGTATCTCCCATGCCCTATTTTCCATGCTTTTATGCCCCAATTTTGGAGGCCATAAAAATCCATTGGGTGGGGCAGCTAGGTGCCGCAGTGGATAGAACACCAGCCCTGGAGTCAGGAGTACCTGAGTTCAAATCTGGCCTCAGACACTTAACACTTACTAGCTGTGTGACCCTGGGCAAGTCACTTAACCCCTATTGCCTAACTAAAAAAAAATCCATTGGGGGTGACACAGAGAATAGTCCCCACCAATAAAGATCTATCTATCCATCTATCCATCTATCCATCTATATCCATCTATCCATCCATCAATCCATCCATCATCTATCTATCTATCTATCCATCTATCATCTATCTATCCATCTATCCATTCATCCATCCATCCATCCATCATCTGTCTATCTATTTATCTATCTATCCATCTATTTATCTGTCTATCTATCTAAGGATCTATATTTTCACCTTTCTGAATCTCCATTAGATGGAGATTTTATATACAATGCTGCTAATGGCAGTAATCCTTTCTCCAATGTTTAGGGAATTAAATTTATACTGTTAGGATTCATATTGTGCCATCCTGTGCTGGAGAGTGGGACCAGCTGATACTTAGTTTGTACATTCCCTCCTCCTTCTCTCCCATCCCACATATAGCCCTACTGAATTTGCCTTGGGCATAAGAATGACTAGTTACAGCTCTGTATGCTGTCCTTAGGGAAAAGAGAAAGAAATATAGGTTAGGGGGCAGCTAGTTGGCTCAGTGGATAGAGCACCGGCCCTGGAGTCAGGAGGACCTGAGTTCAAATCCAGCCTCAGACATTTAACACTTACTAGCTGTGTGACCCTGGGCAAGTCACTTAACCCCAATTGCCTCACCAAAAAAAAATGGTTGAATGGCAGGACCTTAAGGAAAATAATTAAGTCTGTGTTAAGTTAGGGGGAGTTGTCCAGCAGAGGACCATGCAGAGTGCTGCACATGGTCCTGCGATGTTTAATGATTGTTTTTCAATGACTCAACTAGAGAAATAGATGCTGTGCTTAACCAAACTTGTAGATGATGTAAAGATGGGAGGAGAAGCCAAAATGGTATATTACAGTCAGGATCCAAAGAGATCTGAGAGGCTGAAGCATTTGGTTAGATCAAAGAGAATCATATTGAATAAATGTAAAGTCTCACATGGGTCCAAAAAGTAAAGTCACTGAGCACAAGATGGAAGATGGTATTTCATCTGTAAGGAGGACCTGGGGAAGTGGGTGAACTGGAAACTCAGTAGGGATGAGATGGTAGTGTTGATCAGATATAGGGGTCTACTCTTTGGTCATCTCAGGTCAGACCACAACTTGACTTCTCTCTTTAGTACTGGGCACTGGAAGAATATTAGTGCGCCCTGTTCAGGCCCTATGAAATCAGCTGAAGGAACTAAAGATGGTTACTCTAGTCTAGACAAGAAGATATCAGTGGCAGGGAGGAAGGGAACACAGCAGTTATCTTCAAGTTTTTGTAGGTCTGTCTTGCAGAAGAAGAGATAAATGTGTTCTGCTTGGCCCCAGAAAGCAGAACCAGGAACAGTAAGTAGAAGTTGGGGGCTGAAGACCAATCAGAGCTATACAAAAAGACTGGGGTCTTCTCACCCTAGAACATCTCTTTACCTTGGCAGCCCCTTTCTCCTATTGGTGAGCTCCTTCTGGAGCCTCCATTCTGTGAATGGTTGGGATGAAGTCAGCCTGCCTTCATTCCCCTCCTGGCCCTGTTTCTGACTTTCTCTGGGCTTTAAAATCATGTCTCTGTAATAGATACCTTCATTCTGGCCCCCTCAATTAGAATGTGAGCTCCTTGAGGGCAGGGACTGTCTTTCTTTTTGTTTGCATGTGTATCTCTAGCATTTTGCACCATGGTTGGCACGTTGTTACTGTAGTTTTTCAGACATTTCCGTTGTGGCCGACTCTGTGGGGTTTTCTTGGCAGAGATACAATGTGGTTTGCCATTTCCTTCTCCATTCCATTTCACAGATAAGAAAACTGAGGCAAATGGGGTTAAGCGACTTGCCCAGTCACATACAGCTAGTAAGTGTCCAAGACCAGTTTTGAACTCAGTCCTTCCTGCCTCCAGGCCCAGCACTCTATACACTTCCCTGAATAGCTGCCTGCCCAGCACATATTAAATGCTTAGTAGATGTTTGTTGTCTGCCAATGGAGGTCAAAGACTGATGGAGTGCTTCCTGGTGATTGTGTGGAATGGATTCTTGTCCAGGTACAGTCCATATGGCTTTATAGAATTCAAGTTCCATGGGTCTGTCAAATGAAAAGGTTGGATAACATAATTCCTAATGTCCTTCCTAGGCCAAAGTCCCATCATCTCAATGCAACCCCCTCATTTTTCAGAGGAGGACTGAGACCCAGAAAGATGTCATTTGCTCAAGGTCGCCAAGTGAGTTAGTTGGGGATGCAGGTCTCCTGATTCCCGACCAGGTGCCCTTTCAACACTATATCATCCCTGAGATGGGGTGAGGTTGACTGGCCAAGGACTTTAAAACCCATAACCAGGAGACTAATTTTTCTTCATTAGGCAATTAGCAGCTATTGGAGCCATTTGAAAAAGTAGATGATACATCCCAACCTGCTCTTGCACTTAGGGGAAAAAAAGTGTTGAACAGCAATGCCTGGAATTGATTATATTGGTTAGAAGGCAGGGATGTAGCTGTCAGCAAGATTGCAACAATCAGCTGAGATAAGAATGTCTAGGAAGAGGCCATCACTATGGAGAGAGAGTGAGTGAGGCATGGATCTGAGAAATATCAATCATGGTAATAGAAATGGCAAAGTGGACAGAAGAGGCAGAGACATCTCCAAGCCAGGAAGCCTGATAGGGTGATAGGACCAGGTGATGGGTGAGAGAGACAGAGGGGAAGGGTTTGGGAGGAGGTCAAGTTTTTGTTGTTCTTTTATAATGGGTTTGATGTTTGGTTTGGGGGGTTTTTTTGTTTTTTTGTGAGACAATTGGGGTTAAGTGACTTGCCCAAGGTCACACAGCTAGTAAGTGTCAAGTGTCTGAGGCCAGATTTGAACTCAGGTCCTCCTGAATCCAGGGCTGGTGCTTTATCCACTGCACCACCTAGCTGCCACTTAATGGGTTTGATTTTTGAGCAACTCAGGCATCCGAGGGATGGAGAAGCAGTGGAGGATTTAATCTGGAGTGTGAGGGTACAAAAAATGAAGAATTTTAGAGTTGGGAGGGAAGGTAGAGAACATTTTAGCTAAGCCTTCAATTTATCAGTGAGGAGAAGAGACCCCTGGAGCGAAGTGACTTGCCCAAGGTCATGCAAGGATTTCATGACAGAACAAGGCTAGGAACCAGGTCTTTACCTTGGTTCAAATATATAACATTCAGCTTATATTACTCTCTACCCTAGGACCATCCCCAAGACAGAGGAGGCAGGACTACCCCTGAGCCTTCCCCATCCACATAGATATTTCTCCAACTGTCCTTTTGTCACTTTTTTCTCTCTCCAGGGATGTCCTGGGTGATTATTTTCATCATAAGAGCATAGAATCTTATAGCTGAAAAGACCTTAGAGGTCATGTAGTCTTGCCCCTCTCTTTTCCTTCCTTCCTTCCTTCCTTCCTTCCTTCCTTCCTTCCTTCCTTCCTTCCTTCCTTCCTTCCTTCCTTCCTTCCTTCCTTCCTTCCTTCCTTCCTCTCTCCCTTCCTTCCTTTGCTGCTTCTTTCTCTCTCTCTTCCCTCCCCTTCCGTTCCTTTATTTCCCTTCCCTTCCCATCTGGGATATTTCAGCACTTCTTAGGAAACCTGTCCGTATACCAATCCTTGGGGTGGGCACCAGCTCAGTTTTAGCCCTATTGTAGCTCAGAACTCTTGAGCTCAAGTAACAGATCACCCTCAGATTCCTTGTAGCCAAGATTGCAGGTATGCACCACCATGCTTAGGTCTCTATTTTACCAAAGGAAGAAACTGAGGCTCAGAGAGAAATTACTTGCCCAAGGTCCTATACCTAAGAAGTGGTAGAAGACCCTGGTTTTCTGATCCCCAAATCCAATATTTTATCCTCCATATTACACTGTCTGTAATATGACTTGGTCTTTGTGGAAAAGAAGGAATTATGAACAATGGGTGTCCTATGTGATTTTCCTAGAGACCTGTTCCTCTAGGAAATGACCCTGGGCAACAACTTTTTTGAGAGTCCAGAAGTGCCCAGACACTGAGATAAGCAATTAGGAGGAACAGTCAAATCAACACCAGATGAGCAGCTGGAGAAACAGGAAGAGAACTAGAAGAGGAGAACTAGAAAAGTGAGGCCCAAATGGGTGGGAAGATGAAACAGGAGTTTGTGCTGCTAGATGTGACCAAAGATTAACACCAGAGGGGTTTTTGTCAGCAGCACAGCTGAAGTAGGCACCCCCAGAATGAACTGGAAAGCTGCCCTGGTATCTATCTGCATCCCAGTGTCCTTAGAGGGGACTTCCCACTAAACCCAGACCATCCTCAAACACAGGGTTAATGTCAGAGGGCAGTCCAGGCTTTGTCGATTCAGAGAATGTTAGAGCTGGAAGAGACCCCGGGGATCATTTATTCTACGGGTTGGCAAACCTTTTAATGGAGAAGAGCCATTTGGAGTGATGTCCTTGGGAAGAGAACTTTTTGAAGAGCATTTTATATACGTGTGCATCCATATATGAGGCAGCCTGATGTAGAGAATGGAACGCCAAGCTTAGAGTCAGGAAGACCTTGGTTCGAAGTCTCCCTCTGAGACTGTGTGACACTAGGCAAGCCAATGAATCAAGCAATCAACAAGGATAGATTAATCACCTAATGCGTCCCTGCCATTGTACTTCATATCCCTGGAGATAGAGAGCAAAGACAAGAAGAGTCTCTCTCCACAGGAAGTTTGTGCTCTACCGTGGAAATATATCATGTTTTCAGATAAGTATATTTGAGATGTGTCCAAAGTAAATACAAAGTGATCTGAGGGAGACATTAACTACTGAGGACATTAGGAAAGTCCTTTTGAGAGGAACCTTAAGAGAGTTAGGGGTTCCAAGAGAAAGAGTGAGGAGAAAGAGGGTTCTAGGGTTGTGGGGACAACTTATATGAAGGTCTTGAGGTGGCAGATAGGCGTTTCTTTGGATTTTGGGTTGTTTTTTTTGTTTGTTTTTGTGGGGCAGTGAGGGTTAAGTGACTTGCCCAGTGTCACACAGCTAGCAAGTGTCAAGTGTCTGAGGCCAAATTTGAACTCAGGTCCTCCTGAATTCAGAGGTGGTTCTTTATCTACTGCACCACCTAGCTGCCCCCCAGATAGGTGTTTGGATGAAACCTAGAGGAAATGAGGGTTGGTAATGTATAATTAGTCTGGAAACATAGATTGGAGCTGAATTCTGAATGGAAGAGCTTGTATTACATCTTAAAGGCAAAGAGCAGCCATTTACATTTCTTAAGCAAAGGAGATAAATACCAATTTGGAAGCTGTGCAGAGAAAAGCTTGGAGAAAAGAGAGACTGGAAGCAGAGATACCAACTAGAAGGCTACTGTAACAGTCCACTTGAGAGGCATTGAAAGCCTGGATAGGATAGATGTGGTGTGATGAGAGAGTATGTAATGGATCCTTGATTTAGGAATGTTAAAGTTGAAGCATGTAATGTACTGCTACAGAAAGTCCAAACAATGGTGATGGATGGTCTTCAGAGCAACTGTGTCATAATGTGTGGAAAATAGACCTGAGAGCCGAGGAAAGAGCTCTAAAGAGCTCCTAGAGCCTCCTCCCATTAGCACTTGAGTATAAGGGGCTTTTCGAATTATCTCTCACCTTGAAAGTCTGGAAGAATAGGGTGGAAATGAGTGGAAGAAAGAAGAAACAGGAAGCATGGCAGTGGCAAAGTGGGTATGTGTGAAGGGGGGCGTTTACCCCCCCCCCAAATTAAAAAACTTAAAGATGGCGGCTCCCTGTTGAAGCAAGAAAGAATGACGATGGATTTGGAATCAGAGGACCTGGGTTCAAATGCCATCTCTCCATTAGATTGTAAGCTCCTTGAGGGCAGTGACTGTCTTTTGCTGCTTTCTTTATCCCCAGAGCCTAGCACAGTACCTGATGCATAGTAGACACTTAATAAATGTTTATTGAATTAAACATTTGTGTGACTGTGCATAAGTGACTGACCCTCTCTGGCCTCAGTTTCCTCCTTTGTAAAATGAGGGGGTTGGATTGAACATCCTATGAGGTCCCTTCCAGATCCAAATCTGTGATCCTATGAGTTGAGCAGCCCCCGAAGGACTCTGTGCTTTGGATGGTCAGGGCAGGCGTGGCCCAGAGAAGAAAAGGAATTGAGTGAATAGGATTGGTCAAAACCCTGGAAGAAACCTTTGGTGATTGTATTTCTTCTTCTTCTTCTTCTTCTTCTTCTTCTTCTTCTTCTTCTTCTTCTTCTTCTTCTTCTTCTTCTAATTTTTTGTTTGTTTTTTGGGGGGTTGTTTGTTTGTTTCTTTATCTTTGGTGAGGCAATTGGGGTCAAGTGACTCACCCAGGATCCCACAGATAGTAACTGTCAAGTGTCTGATCCAGATTTGAACTCAGGTCCTCCTGACTCCAGGGCTGGTGCTCTATCCACTGTGCCACCTACCTGCCCCTTCTTTGTGTTTCTTCTTAAAAGGATTTTGAGTAGAAAAATGAAAAATGCCTCCTTGATGTTGTTATCTGTACCACTGGGTGCAGATCTCATCCAGATCAGGGTCCTCATTGAAGAGAGAAGGAAACAGAAACTCAAAGAGTGGTTCGATCTGTGTCACACAGCTGTTGAGTGGTGGAGCTTGGCCTAGAGCTTGGGTTCCTAGTGCAGGGCTCTTTCCAGGAAAGCAGGCTGCTTCCCTTCAAGAACCCCTAAAAGGTTCAGAGCTGAAGCATTTGTAAGAAGAAAGCACTTCATTAAGAATATGATGACAGGTACTCCAGACCAAGCCCCAGGAAGGGATGAACTGTTAAATCCAGTCACCAAGATGGGCGTGGTCTTCCAGAATACAGAGAGGATTGTTTTAGGAGTTAGGGATCTTCACCAGACCTCAATGTCCATAAAAATGTTGGACTTAGAGTCAGGAAGATCTGAGTTTGAATCCTACCTCAGTTATACTCATGCCACTTTTGTGACGTGATAGTCAAGAAAGATTATGAAGGATAAATCAAGAAGCTGCTAGAATTAATGGAAATTATGGACAGTGAGGCTTGGCCTCCCTCAGACTCAGTTTCCTCATTTGGAAAATGGGGATAATAGTAACACCTACCTCGGAGGTGTTGTGAATATCAAAGGAGACAAACATATGTTTAGGGGTTCTTAATCTGGGGTTCATGGACCTATAGATTCATCAATAGATTTCAGGGAGTCTGTGAACTTGGCTGGGAAAAAATTACAATTTTCTTTTCTTTTCTTTTTGTTTTTTTTTTTAGAGGACATCATTTACTGACCAACAGGAAAGAAGTGGGGAGATGAGCCCATGTCCCACCCCCTCCCCAGCTGAGCTTCTGCTATCTGTCCTCTGTCCTACTCTTTCCTCCCCCCGGGGGCTAGTAATAAAATAGAGCCCTTCCATGGTTCTCATAATAAATACATTCGGCTGGGGTGAGGAAAGGGCTCATGGTGCTGTTTGCAGGGCAGTAAAAACATGGTCCTCTTGGGTTCTCTCCCAGCATCAATGATAACAGTCATCATCCTGATCCAAAAGGATTAACAACCCCAGTCAGGGGTTTTCGATTGTCCCACCTCATCCTGGGGTCTCACACAATTTTATTTTCTAATCTTAATCACTAACTGAAATTTAGCATTCCCTTCAATTTCTAAAACCATGATTTTGAGAAGGGGTATCTAGGCTTCCCCAGACTACCCAAGGAGTCCACAACACAAAAAGAAGGTTAAGAATCCTTGGCATGGGGCAGCTAGGTGGTGCAGTGGATAGAGCACTGGCCCTGGAGTCAGGAGTACCTGAGTTCAAATCCGGCCTCAGACACTTAACACTTACTAGCTGTGTGACCCTGGGCAAGTCACTTAACCCCAATTGCCTCACTAAAAAAAAAATTTAAAAAGAATCCTTGGCATCTGTGAAGTGTTTTGCAAACCTTGAATCTCTTTTTTTTTTTCTTTTTTTCCCCCGGCAATGAGGGTTAAGTGACTTGCTCAGGGTCACACAGCTAGTAAGTGTCAAGTGTCTGAGTCCGGATTTGAACTCAGGTCCTCCTGAATCCAGGGCTGGTGCTTTATCCAAAACCTTGAATCTCTATGTAAATGCTATTTATCATTATGAGCTGTTAAAATAGGGAGTTGGATTGGATGGTCTCAAAGGGTCTTTCTCCCTTTGCCATTTTGTGATTCTCTGGTTCTTTCCATCATCCCATCAATAAGCATTTATGAGGCTCCTGAGTGCCAGGCATTTTGCACCTTTGGGAAGGGGATCAGGGTTGGAGGCACCATCCCCTCTCCTATAGGGTTGGGTTTTCAGTCTTGTTCCATTGGGAGTAACTCAGAGACCTTCCTGGTACCCACTCTGGAGGATTCATTCAGAGCCAGTCATCCATTTAAAGAATGAATAATAGCTGCTGTTCTCAGAGTTAGCTCCTAGGAGTATTTCAGAGGTGTGTGTGTGTGTGTGTGTGTGTGTGTGTGTGTGTGTGTGTGTGTTGGGGGGGGGTGTTTCTAGCTTTATTCTTTGTAAAGGTGGGGAGAGAGAAAAACAGAGAGAGAGAGAGAGAGACTGTGTGTTTAGAGGTCGGGTATCTTAATGCTTCATCTAAATAGAGAAATACTTATTGAGCATGACCAGGCTGATTGAGTTATAGAGCAAGCTAAGAGACAACTCATTTCAAGTTCAACCCCTCCCCTCTCCTCTCTTCCTCTCCCTCTCTTTCCTCCCCACCCTCCTCTGCTCTTCCCTTCTTCCCTTCTCTTCCCTCTTCTCTCCTATCCCCTCCTCCTTCTTCTCCCTCCTTTTCCCCTCCCTTCTTCCCCCTTTCCCACTTCCCCTTTCCCTTCCCCCTTCCCCTCCCTTTTCCTCCTTCACCCTCGTTACCTCCCTTCCCCTTCTCCCCTCTCCCTCCCCTCTCCCCCCATTCCCTCCCTCTTCTCCTCTCTCCCCCCCCCCACCCCTCCCCAGCTTTCTCGGCTCAGGAACAAAAGTCTATTCTTGCAAAAAAAAGAAGTGACAGGGGTCGGCTCAGTGCTTTCCACATGACCTGCCTGGGAACAGGGCCCGTCTTTGTTAATCCCGCAGCCTGTCAGTTCAGCCTCTTCACAAAAGGCATAAGCCACTTACTGCTGTGCTCCCCCCTGACCCTGGCCCCCATTGTGCTGCACTAAGGGAGGGGCCCAAAGCTCGGGCCCCTAGCCCCCTCCCATTTCAGCTGCTGGGGGAGGGGGAGGCAGGCGGAGCCCAAGCAGAATCAGCTGGGGAGAGGAAAGGATTCACAAAGGCCTTGGGCCTTCATTGCACTGTGGGACCGGAGCAGGACCCAGGGCAGGGGCAGGACCAGGGACAGGGGCAGGACCAGAACTATAGGCCAGAGGGCAAGTGCAGGAAAGAGCGGGGCACAGTACTGGGCAGGTCATCTAAGGAGTGGGGATGGGCAGTCACAGCAACCCTGCAGGACTGTCATCAACCCTACTGTCTCCTCCTCCTCCTCCTCCTCCCCTTCCTCCTCCTCCTCCTCCCCTTCCTCCTTCTCCTCCTCCTCCCCCTCCTCCTCCCTCCTCTTTCTTACTTCCCCCCTCCTCCCCCTTTCCCTTTCTCCATTTAATCTCTCCTTTTTTGTTTCCTCTATATCTGTCTTCTTTTCTCTCTCCCCATCTTCTTCCCCTTTCCTTTCTCATCTCTCCTTTCCTCCTTGATTCCATCCCTCCTGCCTTCCCACATACACACTTCCCCTTGTATTTCTCCTTTGCTCCCCCATACTTCCTTCCCTTCCTCATCCCTCCTTCCCTTCTATTCCTTCCTCTTCTCCCCTTTCCTCCCTTCTCCCCTTCCTTGTGTCCTCTGATAGAATCCCAGACTCTCAGAGTTGGAAGAGACTTGTGAGTCAACTTGTCTAATCTTTAGCTGAAACAGTAATCCCTTCTACGACATTCTTAACAACTGTGTCCCTTTAGCCTCTGCTTAAACACATTCCCTGAGAAAGCCACTCATCACCTCAGCCAGGCAGCCCATTTCCCATTTTAGATAGAATGCAAGACTGATTCAGCACAACCCACCCTCATTCCTGGAAGAATAACTCCAAGTCTCTGATCCTACTGATTCTCTTGCATCATTATCACAGTGATAACTAACAAGAGCATCTAGTAGAACTTCTCTCTTCCTTTCTCTCCCCACTCTTGCCTCCCTTCCCTCCCTCCTTTCCCCTTTAATTATCCTCTCTTTCCCTTTTCCCCTTTCTTTTTTTTGGGGGGGGGCAGGGCAATGAGGGTTAAGTGACTTGCCCAGGGTCACACAGCTAGTAAGTGTCAAGTGTCTGAGGCCAGATTTGAACTCAGGTACTCCTGAATCCAGGGCCGGTGCTCTATCCACTTCACCACCTAGCTGCCCCCTCCCCTTTCCTTTCTTCCCCCTCTCATCCCTCCAACCTCCCTTCCACATTCTTTTCCTTTTGTTCCTTCCCCCTCTTTTCTCTTCCCTTCTTCCTCTCTCTTTTCTTTTCCCTCCTTCCCCCTTCTCTCTTCCCCCATCTCCCCCTCCTCTTTTTCTCCCTTCCTTTCCCCCCTTTCCTCCCTTGACTCCTTCCTACCATTATTTCTTTTTCCCTCCCTTTCCTCTTCCTTCTCCTTTCCCCTCATTTCTGATCTTTTCTCCTTTCCTTAAATCCCCTCTTTTCTGTCCTCCCTTCCCATTCTCCTCTTTGCCATCCCTCCTTTCACTTTCCTTTTTCTCCCTTCGCTTCTCCCTCCCTTCTCCCTCCCTTCTCTTCTCTCTCCCTCCTTCCTTCTTTCCAGTCAAAAGCAAGACAGCTGATTCACCTAGCTTCTAATCAGGTGATCGCAGGCTGAGGCAATCAGACCAAGCGGGTTTCATCCAAGTTTCTGGGCTTGGGAATCATAAAGGGATAGTGTAAGGGGAACTAGCATCAGAGAATATTAAAGCTGGAAATTAAGTTGCCTGTGAGACCTGGGGGATGTAACTAAACCTCTCTGAACGTCAGCTCCTCATCTCTAAAAGTAGGGGATTGAACCAAATATGACCTCTAATGTCCTTCCCAATTCTAAGTCTCTGGTCCTAAGATGCTAGGAAAATTCCTTCATTTTATAGTCTGTGAAGGTCAAATTTTCCAATCTTTTCTCTGAAAAGGTAGGGTCCCTGATACTAGGAAGCAGGAATGAGAATGGAGGGAGCATCTAGCCATGATCCTAGGAGTAAAAAGCTACTCAATAGCTCTAGGTCCTTGTGGGATATGCCATGTGCTTTTATTTTGGTTTTAATCATAACAAACATTTGGGGGCAGCTAGGTGGCACAGTGGATAGAGCACAGGCCCTGGATTCAGGAGAACCTGAGTTCAAATCCGGCCTCAGACACTTAACACTTACTAGCTGTGTGACCCTAGGCAAGTCACTTAACCCCAATTGCCTCACCAAAAAAAATTTTTTTAAATTAATAATAACAAACATTTTTATTTAAAGTTGCCATGTACTTTTTAATGGAAGCATGGCATTGGGATAGTGGAGAGAGAGCCAACCTTGGAGCAGGAAGAGCAGGGCTCATGTCCTTCCTCTGATGTATACTGGCTGTGTGACTCTGGGCAAGTCACTAACCCTTTGGGTGTTCTAGGCAACTCTCCAAGATTATAAGTTTCAGAGAAGGTGCCCCCTCCCGCTCTAGTAGAAGGAGTTTCCTCATCAGGAAGCTCCTTATGTATCAGTAAAGGTAAAGGTCTAGCCCCAGTCCTTTTCCTTTTGACCAAAGTAGATCTTAGAGCTATGTTTCAGAGGCAAGAACTACCCCTCCACCAATTTCTGCCCACATCCATCTTTGCAAGCTCCTGCCTCCCAATCTTCCCCTAGAAGGCAGGATAGAATAGTGGGGGGAAGTACTGGCTACAGGGTCTTGAGAATCTAGGTTCAAAACCCAGCTCTTCTTACTTACTCTTTGTGTGACTTTAGGTTAATCATTTACCCTCCTTAAGCCTCAGTTTCCCCACCTGTAAAAACACAGGGGTAAGACTAGATGATTTCAGATGTCCCTTCCAGTTTGAAATCTCCAATCCTTTGAGGCTTGATTGTGCCATTAGGTGGTGACTTTTCCCCCACAGAGCCTACCAGAGCCCTAGATCTGATGATCACATCAGTCTGTAGCCTCTGTCCTTGAAAGAGATCTTCATTTCTCCCTCTTTTCTCAGAGGACCAAATTTTTAGTACAAGTCCTGAGTCAGGAGTGCCCCTTGAAGATGGGAAAGATAGAGGCAAATCTGAAACCATTGTCTTGGGTTGAACTATTGAGTCTGAAAGTCTGATGTCAGCCACTCTTGAAAATCCCCCAAAACTTCCTGTCTGACCAGCTCTGGACCTTTTCCCTCCTCCTTCTGTTTCTGTCTCTGTCTCTCTCAGTCTCTCTCTCTGTCTTTGTCTCTCTGTGTGTCTTTCTCTGTTCCTCCTCCTCCTCCCCTCTCTCCCCCCTCTTCTTTTTCTTCTCTCTTTCCCCCTCCCTTTCTTTCTCTTCTCTCTCTTTCATCCTCCCTCTTTCTTTTCTTCTTTCCCCCTCCTCTTTCCCTGCTCCATCTCTCTCTGTTTCTATATATCTATCTTTCTCTGTATCTCTTATACACACACACACACACACACACACACACACACACTCAGTAGGAACAATTAAAGGAAGTCACTTTGAGGCTATCTATAACTCCAGCCCCAGCACAACCTCTCATTAGGCAGCTGTCACAAATGGTCATGGGTCTGTCATGTCGGATTATGTCCTTGTTCAGTGTATGGTAACCCAACAGTGACCCAGGGCGGCACCAACAAACAGAAGCTGTGAGGAGGGTCTGCTGTTTGTTCTAGGAGTCAGTGTTTCTGAAGCCATCCAAATGCATCTGAAACATGCTGACACTGGGAAGTTTAGTGGGGAGAATAGCAGTGTGTCAGCAATGTATTGGGCACACCTGCCTTGCAGATGTGGACTCAGGAAATTTCCAGACCTGTAAACATTTTCACCAGGCCACTTATTCCTGGGGATTACTTCCTCTGAAGAAGGCTGAGTATTCCACCTTACGAGATCATAGAATGACAGCTTTTTGAGGTGGGAGGAGGGATCTTAGGAGACTACCTAGTTCAGTTCCCTCATTTTACAGATGAGAAAATGGAAACCTATGGAGGTTAAATGATTTATCCAAAGTCACACTGCTGATACCCAGAACCAGAGTTTGAACCAAGGTCATTTGACTACAAAGCCAGTGGTCTTTTTGCCATGTTGCCTTATAGTTTCCTAGGAAACCAATGAGAACATGGATGGGAAGAGAGTTCCCCAGCTGGGGAGGGTTTGGGGGAATGGGGACCAATCAGCAGCCTGGAATCCATCTTACATTTGCATTCTTTGTCTACCCCAATTCCTCAGGTACTAAAGCCTTGCAGACTAAAGAGACAGACTGGCTATGACCAGCCTCTTCTCTACTCTTGTATATCTTTGGTTCTGTTTCTGACTGAAGATCCAGCCAGATCAGCCTCCTTTCCTCATTTCCCATCACTAGACCTTTGTACTGCCTGTGCCCGTATCCTGGGAATGTACTCCTTTCCCACTTCTACCTCATAGAATCCCTCCAGTCCGTTGTTCCTTTATTACCAGGCTAAGGTGAAGTTCACCTTGAGAAACAGCACTGAAAGGTGAAACTAACTACTTTCAGTGAAAGGGGAAATTCATCATCATTTTTAAGGCAACCAGAACTTTGAAAGTTCTGAGACATTCGGGCTTTGAACACTTTGCTTTAATGAGTTGGAAAGGCATTTATCAAGTGCCTGACACAGTACTGGTACCTGGGAAACAAAAACAAAGCCAGTCAGTCATTTCTTGCTCAGAATTAGGCTTAGCCTGTATTCTCTTCTACTGGAGAGAGGAGGAGGGGATGCCACATTTACCCAGACCATTATGTGCAAGATAATTCGAGGAAAGAGAAATAAGGCGAGAGCAGTCCTCCCCCTGGGAGTTCATAACTGCATTTCAACATAACTGCTGGACGCAGCTAGGTGGCACAGTGGATAAACACCGGCCCTGGATTCAGGAGGACCTGAGTTCAAATCCAGCCTCAGACACTTAACACTTACTAGCTGTGTGACCCTGGGCAAGTCACTTAACCCTCATTGTCCCGTCCCCCCAATAAACCTGATAAAATCAACATAATTGCCTTCCTTTGTAATCCTATGTATTTTATATTATGCATTTAAACCCATTACCCAAGAAGGGCCCATAGGTTTTCCCAGACCTCTAAAGGGGGTCTGTGATCTACACACACCTCTGAAGAATGGTTTCTCAGAGGAGGTTACGCCTGAGCTCTGAGCCTTGACCGATGCTCAAAATTTTAAGAGAAAGCACCTTCTAGGGGCACTAGGTGGTGCAGTGGGTAAAGTACCGTCCCTGGATTCAGGAGGACCTGAGTTCAAATTTGACCTCAGACACTTGACACTTTCTAGCTGTGTTAACCTTGGCAAGTTACTTAACCCTCATTGCCCCATGTTAAAAAAAAAAAAGCACATTCTAGGGACTCGGGCAGCCTGTGCAAAAACCTGGAGGTGGGAAATGTAGGACCTAGGTGGAAGAACATCAGATAGGGGAGTAACATGA
Source organism: Dromiciops gliroides (assembly GCF_019393635.1). Classification (NCBI taxonomy): domain Eukaryota; kingdom Metazoa; phylum Chordata; class Mammalia; order Microbiotheria; family Microbiotheriidae; genus Dromiciops; species Dromiciops gliroides. The sequence goes on from NC_057862.1 coordinate 641,956,677, forward strand.
AACCAGGATCCCTGGAAAGAAAGGCTGGAGTCAGACTGGAAAGGATGTTAGATGACATATTATGCTAGAGGCAATAGGGAGCTACTGCAAGTTCCTCAGGAGGGCAGTGACATGGTCAGACCTGTATCTTCAGAATTTGGCTTTAGCAGCTATGTGAAGTCAGTTCCTCGGATATCAAGGAGACAGCATTTCCTAAGCATTTGCTGTGTGCCAGTATTGAACAATGAGGATACAAAAAAGCCGCCCCCCCTAAAAAAGCAAACCCTACCCTCAAGGAATGAACATTGAAATGGAGGAGATGATGCGGCAATAATTAGGTGCGTTCCAGATTTGTGGGAGGCCAATGACAAGTCTATTGCCATAACCTTGGGGAGAGGCGATTGTGGCTATACCTGGGCTGGGCGCTTTGTGAATAGCCAGATGGGGAGGGATAATTATTTATTATCTAAAATCCTCTGCCTTGTTGCAGACTGACATTCAGGGAAAACACTACAGTGGACCCCAATAGGAAATTCGAGGCGTACAATCGCTATTCACACAGGATTGTAAAATCCAAGTCCCTTCCCTCCCAGGGACTGGCAGTAACAACCCCACTATAATAAAAGCAGCTGTGCGTGCCTACTCCTCCATCCACACCCACACCACCTTCCCCCTCCTGCTGCAAGTTGCCTTCTTCTGACTCCTTTGCTCCTTCAGAGATGTCCTTGAGATTCGTTTGGTCTGGATTTTACCTGCATTGAAACCTATGGGGCAGCGCCAGCCTTGCCTCCCTACCCCTAGTGTGCTCAGAGAGGGTTCTGGGGAGATGGCCACTCTAGGGGACCATGGCCAGGATCCCTTCCCCTTGCTCCCTTCTACATCTGCTTGATGAGGTGCCAAGAATAATTCTCCCCCTTTCCTTGCTTCCATTCCTGACAGTTCTGCACTCATGTGCCAGGGTACCCGGGCTTTTGCCCTTGTAAATGAGAGGAGGGCTTGTCCCTGCCACTCCAGCCAAGCTGGCTAGCTCCAGGGGGGCAAGGGAGGCTGTGGGTTGGGCCTGGAATCTTTGTGGTTCCTTCTTGGGTTCTGAGGTTGCACTCTGCCCGGGAGGCCTGGTCGCTAATGACAGGCTGCCGTGGTCGGTGACTTTGCCCTTACTGTCTTCCTTAGAGCTGCTGGGGATGCCTTTGCCAGCCTCAGCCTTCCCACAGTTAGGGCTGAGACAAGGCACAGGCTGTGTATTCATCCCCTTCCCGGGGCCAGTGGGGAAGGGGGGTGCCCATAGGACAGAGGGAATGCAGGGATTTCATGTGAAGTGGCGCTGGCTGCAAGCTAGACTGGCCCTGCCTTCTGTCTGTGTACATGTGTGGGAGAGATGTGGGCAGACAGGGAGAGCTCTACTTGAACCCTGGGAGCTGAGGATGGGACATTCACACCTATCTCCTTATAAATCCCCATCCTTGAGCAAAGCTACCAGGCAAGAGTAAGGAGGCTGATCTGCCAGCTGGTGCTTGAAACAAACGAGGGTCATCTCTGCAGAAAGCTGGGAGCTGCTAAGACAGCTGGTGCTGGAGCAGAGAGAACCCAGGAGTCAGGGAGATGAGTTCAAATTTGACCTCAGACACTCCTAAACTCTGCGGATCTGGGCAAGCCACTTTAACCTCTCTTTGCCTCAGTTGCCTTAGCTATAAGATGGGGATAATAGATAGCATCTACCCTATAGAGGTGCGTAGAATGAGATAATATTTGTTTTTTTAATAAAAGTATTTTATTATTTTCCAATTACATGTAGAGATAGTTTTCAACATTTGTTTTTATAAGATTTCAAATTTTTCTCCCTCCCCTCCCTCTCCCCCTCCCCAAGACAGCAGGTAATCTGATATATATATATATATATATATACATATATATATACATATATATAACATATATAATATGTATGTATATAAGATACATATTATATATGTATAGTAACATTAAACATATTTCTGCATTAGTCATGTTATAAGAGAAGAATCAGAGCAAAAAGGAAAAACCTCAAAAAAGAAAAACAACAGCACCAAAAACCAAAAGAAATAGTATGGTTCAATCAGCATCCATATTCCACAGTTCTTTTTTTTCCTGGATTTGGAGAGCCTTTTCCATCATGAGTCCTTTGGAACTTTTTTGTACCTTTGTATTGCTGAGAAGAATCTAGCCTATCACAGTTAATCAACACATAATGTTGATGATACTGTGTACAATGTTCTCCTGGTTCTGCTCATCTCAATCATTATCAGTTCATGCAAGTCCTTCTAGGTTTCTCTGAAATCCACCTGCTCATCATTTCTTACAGCACAATAGAATTCCATTACATCCATATACCAGAACTTGTTCAGCCATTCCCCAATTGATGGGCAGCCCCTCAATTTCCAATTCCTTGCCACCACAAAAAGAGCAGCTATAAATATTTTTGTTCATGTGGGTCCTTTTCCCTTTTTTATGATCTCTTTGGGGGAAAGACCCAAAAGTGGTATTGCTGGGTCAAAGGGTATGCACAACTTTATAGCCCTTTGGGCATAATTCCAAATTGTGAATGCGATAATATTTGTAAGGTGCTCAGCACAGTGCCTGGCAGATAGTAGGTATGTAATAAGTGTTTCCTTCCTTTCTCCCTCCCTCTATCCCTTCATTCATTCTTTCCTCCCTCCTTCTTTCCCTTTCTCCTTCCTTTGCCTCCCTCCTTCCCTTCCTTATTCTTTCCCTCCTCCTTCCCTCCCTCCTTCTCTTCCTCCTTTCTTAAAATCCTTGCTCCTTTCCTCCCTTTCTCCATTTCTTCCTTCTTTCCTTCCTTCCTCCCTCCATCCTTCCCTCCTTTCCCTCCTTCCCTTCTTCCCCTTTTCCCCACCCTCCCTCACTTTCTTCCTTCTTTCCTCCCTCCCTCTGCCCTTCATTCCTTCCTTTTCTCCTTCTCTTCCCTCCTTCCCTTCCTCCCTCTCTTCCTCCTTTCTTGCAATCCTTCCTCCTTTCCTCCCTTTCTCAATTTCATCCTTCTTTCCCTCCTTTCCTCCCTTTCTCCTTCTTTCCTTCCTTCTTTCTTCCCTTCTTTCCTCCCTCCCTCTTCCCTTCATTCCTTACTTCTTTCCTCCCTCCCTCCCTTTTTCCCTTCCCTCTCTCCAACATCTAACAAAACAAGGTATAGAATCTGAAACTTTCAGAATCCTGATATCATCAAGTAAACAATCATTTATTAAACATCTACTATGTTCCAGGCACTATGCTAAGCTCGAGATATACAAAAAGTCAAAAACAGTCCCTGCTCTCAAGGAACTTACAATCTAATGGAGGAGGCGACATGCAAACAGCTATGTACAGAAAAGATATATGTGTAATAAGTTGGAGAAGTCAGAGGGAAGAAGGCATGTGTATGGTATGAGAATAAAGTATGAGTATGAAGGGGAATCAAGAATTCCTTTTTGCACAAGGCGGGACTTTAACCGAGATTTGAAAGAAGGAGGATAAGGAGGTATAAAGTTGGGGTATAGTGGAAAGAACCTAGAATTTAAAGTCAGAGGACCTGTATTCGAATCTTTGTTTTGCTACCTGTGTGACTTTTGTTCTCTGGGCCTCGGTTTCTTCATCTGCAAAACTGGAGAAATTACCTCTAAGGTCCTCTGGTTCAATCTACCCACACACGCAGCATGAGACATCCTTCTGAAAACATCCTTAACAGGTGGGATGAACACTTCTGGTGACAGGGAGCTACCTACCAAAAGAGTATCTCACCCCATTGTTAGACATCTCCAGCTGTTAGGAAGGCCTTCCTTGTATTTCACTGTGTGTCGAAGGACCCACCTTACTACACACATTCCCCTGGTTGCCCTTTTATAATTTCCAGTGCATATGAAAATTCATTCATTGTAACATGATGTCATCTGGACAAAGGGCGTGGGACACAAAGAAATGTTTTATTCTGACTGTATCCCTTATAGGGCCAGCATTAATCAATCAATCCACAAGCATTTATTAAACATCATTTATGAATCAGGCATTGTCCTTAGCAATGGAGATAACAAAGTAAAAATAAAGACAGTCACTATCCTTAGGGGATCTACATTCTTTTGTGGTTGGTATAATACTGGAATCTTCTGTTCTCTCACCTTCATCACCTCTCCCTCCTCCAGTTCTCCCCTGCCAACCACCCTCACCAGGCTTTGCAGATACCCAATTCCAAAAAAGTAATTGTACTTTGGACCTGTTTGTTTTGGTTCTGTTCTGGTTGGGGTGGAGTGGGGGGGCATTCCCTTGCAGTCAGCTAATACAACCAAAGCTTAGTCTTGGCAAGAGAACCTCTATCATGCCAGGAACCCAGGAGCTAAAGAATTCAACCTGGTGAGGAGGTGAATTCCTGATCCACTCAGGTAATAGAAACTAGCTTAGGTAAAATTCATTCAAGAAGGGAGGAAATGGATGGAGGAAATTAATGAATAAATGAATGAGTGACTTAGTGAATGAATGAAGAATTGAATGGACAAAAAAGTGTTAAGAATTTCCTATGTGCCAAGTATTGGGATACAAAAGCAAAAAGTAAAACAATGAATAAATTACTGAATGAGTGAGTTAGTGAAGAAATGAATGAACAAAAAAGTATTACGCAGTTGTTCCATGCTGAGCACAGGAGTAAAAATGCAAAAGACAATACAATGAATTAATTAATTTTTGTAAAACATTCATTAAGCATTAAATGGGATAGTAACTGGAGCCATAGGCCAATTCTTTGACACCACCTTCCCAGGAATGGTAAAGTTTATTTGATTAGTCTTCTCAGAGGTAGAGGTGAAAGGTCAGAGGAGAGAGGAATATTTGGCATGAAGATGGCTGCTGGCTTTGAGAGGGGCCAGGTACACTGAACCCTGACCAGTCATGAGTCCAGAGCCCCAGAAAGGGTTCCATCAAACCCACATCCTTAATGGATGATCTTTTGCTTCCAGAATTAATCAAAATGGGGAACATTAGGAATTTGATTCCCAGGACATTATTAACCCAGCAAACATAAACCAATCAACCTATATCAACCAAGGAACCATTGTGGGTGAAGCACTGTGCTGTGTGTTGGGGGAAGAGCAGAGTGTGGGAAGGTGCTGGATAATCATAAGACATGTTCCATGCCTTTAGGGAGGTCATGGTCTAGCTGGGGAGAAAAGATACATATACATGACAAATATACATGTGAACTGATAATGTCAAACAGGATAAGAAGGGCAGCATGGTAATGGAAAGAGCATTGGAATTAATGGCAAAAGACATGAGTTCAAGTCCACAGTAGCTGAGTACCCATTGGTGAGTTTGTTGACCACTCTGGGCCTTAGTTTCTTCATCTGTAAAATGAGGGGATTTGGATCAGATCCTTCCAAATACTAAATCTATGAACCTGTGCTGTTCAGTGCCAAATGAGGGGTGCAGGTGTTAAGAGCTTGAAGATTTCAGAGGTTGGCCCTTTAGACTTCCTCCTACTAGAGTTTGGTTATTGATAACAGGATGGTGTTGAGCTAAACAGTCTTCCAAGCCCTTTTCAGCTCTCAAACCTATGCATTATGGGAGAGGCGGGAATGCCAATGTTTGTTTGGAGGATGGTGGGTAAATTAAAACAGGGCTGTGCTACCAATCAGGGAAGGCTCTGGATGAAAAGACATCGGGGATCTGAGGGCAACATAGGGGTGGAGAGAAATATTGCTAGGAATGTGACTTACCTGTCCACCACTGACAGACGGCCCCTTGGAAGACACAACTGATTCACATGCTTTACTTTTTTCTTTTTTCTTTTTTGTGGGGCAGTGAGGGTTAAGTGACTTGCCCAGGGTCACACAGCTTGTGTCAAGTGTCTGAGACAGATTTGAACTCAGGTCTTCCTGAATCCATGACTGATGCTTTATCCACTGCTCCACCTAGCTGCTCCTCCACATGCTTTACTTTTGCATGACGGGGCATATAAACTTCATAAAGGTAACAGCTGCCTTATAGTGGTTGGAGGAACGCCTCATTTCAAAGTTTGGGTGCTTTACAGACACTTGTAACAAACACCAGAGTATGGGCCCGGCTCCCCTGTAGGAAATTCTAACTATGAAATATGGCTGGGTCGCTTGGGGTAAGTCACAAGAAAATGGTAGGTGGGTTATGAGTTTTAAGGCCAACTTAGCCCTTGCCTCAATCTGTAATGTAAAAATGGCCATAGATCTCAGTTTTTCCATCTGTAAAGTGGTTAAAGTGTAGAAGTGTGGAATAATGGGCAGAGGTAGCCTTGAATTCAGAGAGACTGGGGAACTAACTAGTCTTGCCTCTGACATAGTCTGACTGTGTGACCCTAAGAGAGTCAATTAACCTCTCAACGCCCCAGGCAACACCCCAAAAATATAAGCTGGAGAACAATCGATTATCTTCATTGATGGAGTTCCCCATCCAGAAGAACTCACAGGTTTGGAGAAACAAAAATTTTGTTGAGGTTATTTTTTTCATGCAGATAGCAATGCTTAACAATTCACTCAACAACCTCGCCTAGTGTGAAGAAGGGTGCACAAATTGTTAGCAAAGTTTTTGTGGGTAAAAAGCCCACAAGGCCTCAGTGTTATGACAGTAACAAGATCCTCCTTACCTTTTCACTCTTGCACCAGGGGAAGCAAATGTTTTAGAATCTTGTAGGGAACTGTTGCTAATTAAAATATCAGCCAGGAACCATTGGAGAACCCAGAAGAAAAATGTCAGAGAAGAGGGTGGATAACCCGAGGCTGACTTAGGGCACCTTGGAGATGAATGCCAACATGTTGTGTGGGAGATCTTTGCAGCAAGAATAATGATTTAGCTATTCAGGGATGAGTAATTGTCGTCGCAGCCCTAGTGAAGAATGGTCAGCACCAGCCAATATGTGTGGAGGCAATTGTACCTCTTTGCCTCTGTTCACCCCCAAGCGACTGAGCTCCAGCGATGACTTCCCAGCCCATTCGGGGTCCCCAGGGCTTCCATGATCCATGCCCTGTGACAAAGTGCCTATCCTTGAGGGAAGCCAGAGAGCCTTCTGCTGCTGGACGCAGTCCTCTCTGGGGAGGTAGCCTGGGTGAGCCCTGTTCCATTCATTACATTGATGGAGTACCTTGGGTTGGACAGCTCTGGACCGAGCTAGGTAAGTGGCCAGAAGAGCAGCTGCTTGATGTAGTTGGCAGGAAGGAGCCAGGCGCGGCCATCACACTGGGGCGTAGGCAGCAGCTGGACGGGGCTGGCCAGGATAGCCAGCCCACTTAGGCAGGAGGGGCCTGGCAGGCAGGATCTGGAGTCCAGGAGGACAGAGCATTAACAAGCAAGGTCTTTGAGGTCATTCTCTTTTGCATTGCTTACCTTTTTCTTTTTCTTTGTTGAGAGTAGATCTCCCTCACTTACCCAGGCTAGAAGGCCCAATCCTGATACTGACCAGCATTGGGGTTTTAACCTGCTCAATATTTCTGACCTGAGCCAGTTTTCCCCTCTTTAGACAACCTGATAGTCCTTTTCTCTCAGGAGTTCACCACGGTGGTGCCAGATTGATAATGCCCGATTGACATTAGCCCTGTTGGCACAGTGGAGAGAGTGCCATTCCTGGAGCCAGGAAGACCTGAGTTCAAATCTGTCCTCAGACACTTACCAGTTGTGTTGCCCTTGGCGAGTCACTTAACCCTGTTTGCTTCAGTTTCCTTATCTGCCAAATGAGCTAGAAAAGGAAATGGTAAACTGCTCCAGAGTCTTTGCCAAGAAAACCCCAAATGGGGTCACAAAGACATGACTAATTGACTAAACAACAACAACAACAAAGCTCAAAACTCTGGGAACTCCAGTGGTACCCTAGTCTCAAGTCTCCCCAGCAAGGGGGGCTGCAGGCCTTTGCCTCCACACATAGCGACATTACCTTTTTTCTTACATGATCATTTCTATCCTTGTAATTCAAACCCCCAAACTGATTTATAGCTAGAAAGGCACGTTAGAGATTATCTAGTTGAAGGGTGTCAAACTCAAATACAACATAGATAATGTTGATTTGTGGTTTTCTAAGTCAACCTAAGGCCCGCAGGGGTCCATTTCTCTTTGAGTCTGTTAGTACTGCTCTAGTCCGATCCCCCCTCCCCATTTTATAGAGGAGGGTGCTAAGACCCAGGGGACATAAAGTAACTACGGCTAAACCCATAGTTAATTGAAGAACTGGGATTCAAACCTGGTCTGTTAGACTAAACGAAGAAATATGTATTCATGGCTGGGCACCAGCCCACAGGGATGAGTTTGCAGCCATTATTAGAAGAGACAAATCCTTAAGTCATTTTTTTTTTAAGAAAAAGAATCTCTTTTGGCTCCTCATCTCATCCACCCTAACGGAATGCTGGCATCGAATTAGACATTACAGTTAGTGATGAGACTGAGACCCAAAGTAATTGAGGGAAAAACAGCAGAGAAAGAAGAAATTTTAAAACCTGGGAGGGAGTGTTTCATAGTGGGAGCCCTGTCATATTAGCAAAGCCATTTCATGGTTGGTTGGCTTGGGACAGTGGAGACAACGCTGGTCCTGGAGTCAGGAAGAGTAGAGTTCAAATCCAGCCTCAGACACTTACTAGCTGTGTGGTCCTGGGCAAGTCACTTACCCTCTTTCTGCTGCCCCAGTTTCAACTGTAAAATGGCGATAATAATAATACCTACCTCTCAAGGTAGTTGTGATAAAATGAGGCAATTTCGTTAAAACACTTAGCACAGTGCCTGGTATATAGTATATATACCTGGTTTATGGGCTTTGTCTCTTTCTTTTTTTATGTTCTAAGGGTTCTTTCAACTGCAACATTCTTTGCTCTAAGGGCCCCTTTCCAATCCTTGACGTTCTAGGTTCTAAGAGGCCCCTCCCAGCTTCCACATTCTGTTTTCTTCTGTCTCTTTCAGTCCTGACACTAGGTTCTTAGGTCCTTTCCAGCTATGTTATTTCCTGTGCCAAGGGCTCTTTCAACCCTAATGTCTTACGAATCTATGAATTTACATCTGTCCCCCTTCATTCCTGAAGTGTCCAGGAACTGTCCGACCTGGGTGGGGCCCAGGGATCATGAACTTGTATTGGCAGAGAGCTCAGGAAGCTTGTGTTGGCTTTGTCTGCAGTCCTTGAAGATCATGTCAATATTGGGTTGGCCCTGGGGCCCTGGGAAGGATATAAGGCTCTATTCGCTGGAGCATCAGTACCCAAAGAGTAGCCCTGGACCCCAATCGACCCACATATCTGCAAAGGAAGGAGGGTATTATTATTATTATAATTTAACACTGGGGCTTTAGGCTGTTCATTTTACCATCTCTTCCACACACAGACTTATTGGGTGGTCTGCTGGAATCATTATCCCTATTTTAAAATATGTCTGAGGGGGCAGCTAGGTGGCACAGTGGATAAAGCACCAGCCCTGGATTCAGGAGGACCTGGTTCAAATCTGGCCTCAGACACTTGACATTTACTAGCTGTGTGACCCTGGGCAAGTCACTTAACCCTCATTGTCCCACCCCCCAAAAAATATGTCAGACTTTGAAATGGCTAGAGCAGGGATGTGAGTGTACATGAGAGGGGTTGGTCTTATAAGGCAGGCTCTCCATCCCTCTTCCCCTGTCTCAATGCTCCTACTTATCCATTCCAGGAGTTGGGAGATTGTAAAGTGACCATGAGGTGATGCGTAGCCCTGCTTCCTCCTCTTGCTAGAGTCTCAGGATTCCAGAATTCTAAAAAAGGAAGAGAATTTAGCATTTTTGTCCCACTATCCCCATTTTGCTGGTGAGGAAACTGAGTCTGAGAAAGAGGAAATGGCTTGACCAGGATCACCTGGTAAGCGGCAGATCCAAAATCCCACCAGAGGGTCTTGCTGAGTCTTGTAACTTAAAGTCCAGCATGCATTCCACCTCCAAACCCAAGATGATGTAGCATCATCAGTTTCCCAGCCATCCAAGGAGTCGATCAATCTCAGGGCTGCCCAAGGGCGCAAACGAGAGGAGTATCTCCTGTTCTACAGAAAAAAATGTAGGGCCTTCTTGTCAGCCTGTGCAATTGGTCTGAGTGTGCCTCAGCCAGTGGAGTGGCTTCATTTTTCTGATACGAGGCACATCCTGGAGTATATTTGCTGGACAAGAGACTGTTGAGTGGGAAGGTGTTCAGCCCCCTAAGTCCTACTTCATTGTGTGGGAGGAAGGGAGCCCATAGGGCCATAAGCCACAGATTCGAAGCCATTTTGGGAGAATGAGCTCCTTTCTATCCCCTTGGAGGCTTGAGATCCCTATGAGAAGGTTTCCGATTCTGAGCAAAATGAGGAGAGAGGAGGTCTTGATCTCAGATCAGTGCTCTGACTCCAACTGAAGGTTTTGCCACCTACTCCCTTGGCAAGTACTTAGTAATAATGACAGCAGCTAGCATTTATGGTGAGCCTTAAGCTTTGTTAAAGATGATCTCGCTTTACCCTAGCAGCCACTGAAGAGGTAGGTGCTGTTATTATCTCTGTTTTACAATGGAGGAAACTGAGGTGAAGAGCACTTAGATGACTTGCTGTGGAGAAACATTCATGTTATCATCCGGACCCAATGCACCACCTAGATATGGTGCCTCAGTTTCCTTTTCTGTAAAATGAAAATGGGAACAGAGGGCCGGCTAAGGTCCTTTCCACCTCTGAATCCAACAGCAGTAGCAATCACCTTAGAGAGCCATTGTTGGGGGCCTCTCGTCTGGGCTGAGTATTCAGAAGGACATGCGATTTAGAGATGAAAGAGACCTTGGGGATTTCCAGTCAAAACCCCTCCATTTACAAAAGAGGAGATGATGATAGAGATAACTGTCATTTACACACTTTCCAGTCTTATACCTGACTCCCCTCCACCTCCCTACCATCCCCCATGTACTCTGCAGTCCAGTGACACTGGCCTCCTTGGCTGTACCAGAACATTCCATCTTCTACCTCTGGTCATCTTCACTGGCTGCCCACCCTTCCCCCATGCCTGAAATGTTCTCCCTTTTCATCACCAGCTCCCAGCTTTCCTTGGCTTCTGTCAAGTCTCATCTAAAGTCCCACCTTCCACAAGACATCTTTCTCAATCCTCCTTAATCTCAGGGCCTTCCCTCAGCGATTATCCCCAATATATCCAGTTGTATATGGCTTGTTTCTAGGTATTTGTTTGCATGTGATTTCCCCCAATAGCCCATGGGCTCTTTTTCCCATCAGGAGCTGTCTTTTGCCTTGTTTCTATCCCTAACGATTGGTGCAATGTCTGGCATAATGCTTTAGGTTTTATAAAGTACTTTGTCTACACTGTCTCATTGGACAGCCACACTGTAGGGTGGGTACGACTGAAATTTTTATCCCCGTTTCACAGATGAGGAAAATGAGGCTCATAGAGTTGAGGTTGTTTATACTTGGTTATCCCACTAGTAAGTATTAGAGGAAGAATTTGAACCCAGATTTTTTTCCTCTCCCAAGTCCAGCACTTTCTCCACTACAACAGGAAGCCAACTTTCAAAGATTTCCAAAGGGCGTCACTTAAATTATCTCATTTGATTATCAGAACAGCCCTGTGAGGCAGATACTTTCTCATTTTATGGATGAAGTAACTAAGATCCAGTGAGTGACTTGCCCAAGGTCCTATAGCTTGGCAGTACCAAGACTGGAATCCAAGTTGTTGTTCTTTGTCCTTCATTTCCTCGTCTTGACTTGCTCATGAATTGGACATAAGTGAGGCAGCGTTGCGCAAAGTCATCAACCTCACTTTCTCTTCCTGAGTCATTGGAGTCCAGTGGCAAGACAAGAGTCAGAACAATCGATGATGGCTCAGTGGATAACCCTGGTGTCTTCAATGTCTGACCAAGCTCCAACTGCTTCAAGCCACCTTTGTGGCCATTGAAACCAAGTGTTCTCATCTGCCCATTCTGCCAAGGGAAGTTTTCACATGCTTGAGGTAGACACCCCCCCCCCACCAACTTGCTGGCAGGTTTAAGGCCCCTCAGTTACCCTCACCTGGTTTAGCCTGTGTGTGGTGGAGCATGACCACTGTGCGTGCTACAGCTTCTCTGAGCCCACAGGTGAGAGCTGGGTGAAGGAGGACACCAGAGGTGACTGAGCAGCCCTCACACCAGAGGCGACTCTAAGTCCAGCGAAAATGTGACTTCGGAAAAGAAAGGGAAAACATCCCCTTCCCCATGGGTGGGTCAGGTTTCCATGGATTTTACTCATGCAATGGTTTCCATTTGACTCCAACGAGGAAAGAGTTAATCTGACGTGCCCAAATAAAGCATTTCTCCATTTGGGTCGTGTTCTTCTTCTTTTAAATTATGGGTTATCAGCTGTATAATCACAGGCTCCAACTTTGCGGAAAAAAAGAAAATATGTCTGGGAAATTTTAAATATGGAAATGGAGAGAACCAGCCTCTGCCAGAAATGTACTGGGCTGTGGCCACCCTTCAGTGCCAATAAGCAGAGGGCTTGTGTCCTCAATGGAGGGATGCAGCGGAGGCCCCACCTCAGGCATCTCCCCCTCACCACCCCCTCCCACTGGCAGAGCCCTCCCTTCCATTCAACCTGGGGTCATATGACCTTGTATTTTCTTCTATATAAACTTGTACAAGGTATCCCCAACATGCAGTTTTAAAGCTCCTCGGGTTTCAATTTGTAAGCTTGAAGCTTATGTCTTGTCTTCTGCATTAGAATGGAAGTTCTTTGGGAATAGGAATGGTTTCATTTTTTGTGTTTGGATTCCCATCACAAGCATAGTGCCTGACTCGTAGTAGGCACCTGATGAATTCATGCTGATTAATCTCATTAAGAAGATTATAATCCAATAATATTGATAATAATCCAATGATATGGATCTTGCTCATAGTAATTAACACAGTGATATAATCATGTTATTCGTATTAATAATAGTTAACATCGATGAAGCACTTTAAGGTTAGCAAAGTACTTTTCTTATATTATTTCATTTGATTGAATGGTTGAGAGAGAGAGTAAAGTGGGGTGCACTCTAGGTAGAGCCCTAGAGAGCCCCTCCCACTTCAGTACAAAAAGGACTTCTCCCCCAAATCCTAGTATTCCAGAAGAATGGAGTTGAGGGCTAAGAGGCAGCATCGCCACAGTTGATTTCCCATGGGGCTTTCCCCCAAAGGTGTCTTCTCCATGATGATATTGACACAGCAGAATGTGATGGCAATGATGATTACATTGGTGGGGGTGGTGATGATGGGGGTGATTGGGGTGGTGATAATGAGGATGATGGAGGTGGTGATAGTAACAGCTTGGCATTTATTTAAGACTAAAGATTGCAATGTTTTGAAGACATTATCTCATCTGAGCCTTGGGGGCAAGCACTGACAGCATTAGTATCCCCATTTTATTGCTTAGAAAACTGAGACCTCAAGAGGTCAACTGACTTGCCCTAAATTCTATCAATGGTAATTATCACAGAGGCAAGATTCAAACTGAATCTTGACCTTGAACCTCCTTTTTTCACTCTCATACCTAGGAACCTGCAGTCAGTTATTTGAGGGATTTTGGGTCACATATGCCAAGTGATATATAAATAATCCTAACACTTAAAAGTTGAAAATGACACAGAATATAGGAGCCAGGAGGGTCCTTAGAACACAGAATGTCAGAGCTGGGAGGGCCCTTACAACACAGGATGTCAGAGCTGGGAGGGCCCTTAGAACACAGGATGTCAGAGCTGGAAGGGCTCTTAGAACACAAAAGGTCAGGCCTAGACTTGATCTCAGATATCATTTCATCACTTAAAATTGCTTCCTTTTCTCAGTTTGGGTTATGTTAGCAAAGGAGGCACAGGCTTTGCATTAAAGGATATGCTTTTTTAAATGGTGGTTTGATGAATGAATCAATCAGTCAACCTAGTCCAACCTCCTTGTTTTTAGATGAAAATGTTCAGTTAGTCCTTGGCAGAGCCTGGCCTAGACTGTGAGTCTCCTGAATTTTTGGCTCATGCTCTTTCCACCACATCATCATGCCTTGATGCCTCTATGGCCTAACCACCGGCATCAGCCTCAGGCAGAAATCAATTGAGCAACAAGCATTTATTTATTAAGTGTCTCCTCTTCACCAGGCATTGTGCTAAGTCTGGGAATATAAAGAAAGGCAGAAACCCTGCCCTCGAAGAGCTTGCATTTTAATAAGGAAGGTAACATGTAAATAGCCACGTATAGACGAGATATAATTAGAAGAGATGGAATGCAATTTGAGAGGCCGGACTTGGGTTGGGGGACTGGGAAAGACATCCTGCAGAAGCTGGCACTTGAACCTCTAAGGGAGTGTGGGAAACAGAGGCAGAGGTGAAAAGGTCAAGTGGTCCAGGCTTGGGGTCAGCCCATGTAAAGGCTTACAGATAGGAGCATATGGCCAGTGTTTGGCATCTGACAGATGCCACATCAGGATGGAAGAGGCAGTGAAGAGCCCCAGCCACCCAGGTCCCGAATCCAGCTTCAGGCTTCACCATAATAGCAAGAGCGGTTCAGCCTAAAGAAACAACTATTCCTGGCACTGATACACTTCCAAAGGGGTGACTCCACCTTGGCAAGATTGAGGCAATTGAGGAGTGGGGACAAGGGAGATTGGAAGGGGTAGAGGTGCCTTGGGTGCCACCCATCCAAAGCAACCAGAAGAAGGCCAGAGTTTTAGGTAAATTTTATAACTGGCAGCATTGTCTTCACTTCTAAATCACCAATGACAAAGATCTCCCAGTGATTTAAAAAATACAACAACACCTTTTCCCAGTTGTAACTTTTCAACATTAAATTACCAAGATACTCTCTCTCTCCTTGCTTGTTGAGACATGAAAACAGTGCTACTAGTTAGAGGTTGTTTGTTTTGGACTTGGCAAGTTGAGTGATTCCAAATGGAAAGAACCCTCCTAGGTACTTAGAAGGCCAATTTTCAGGCCTATAACATATGCCCTGTTAACTCTGCCCAGTCAGAGGATGAGAAGCCTTTGGAAAGGGTTAGTGTCGAGGGGGCGTCTAGGGTGATTAGAACCAGACGGACATTGCATGGAAAGGACTTCTAGAACAGGGTGAAGCCAGAGGGGCGTCTGGAAAGAGAGGAGGTAGGCTTTGGCAAAGGAGAGGGCATTCCAGGTGGGGATAAGACACGAGCCAAAGCTGAGTGGAGAGGGTGTGTGAGTCATGGGCTGAGAAAGGCAAGTAAGTTCGGTTGACTGGCTGATGGCCATGGGAGGTTGGGTGATCTCTGGGCAGGGCTTATCTGGAGGCTGCAGAGCTATGTAGATTGAGGCTGGACAGAGTTCATTGAGGCCCCTGCCCCATGTGTGACATCCACCTTGCTGTAATGTGGGACTTCTGGAAGGGAGGAGGGAGAGTATTTGGAGGGAGGACATCTATGAAGGAAAGAGACAGTATGGAGAAATGTTTCTGCTTGGTTGTGGAGTAAAAATGCCAGCCTCTGGCTAGAACATCCTTCAGTTGAAGGAATGGAAAGATCAGGAAGAACAATCCCCTTTCATCCAAACAATAGCAAGGGTATAGTGCTCAAGGACTGGATGAATGAATGAATGGAAAAGCATTTATTAAGCACCAACTGTGAGCCAAGCACTGTGCTAGGTCTTGGGGATAGAGATATAAAAGTGAGAACTATACCTTGTAAACCCTCAAAGAGCTTACATTCTAATCGAGACAGCACATATAGGAGAGCATTGTCAGAGAAGGGAGTTTTCTCTTGGACATCATAGGGATGGTGTTGGCATAATGTCTGGATGGGAGCCTCCTCAGACACTTAGTTGATCTGTGACCCTGGTCAAGTCATTGAACTTCTCTGGGCCTCTGTTTCCTCACTGGTAAAATGAGGATGTTGGACTGAATGGCCTCTAAAGTTCTTTCCAATTATAAATCGATGGTCCTATTTAACGCAACCTGGAAGATGTACATGGTGGATGGATGGTCGTTATGGAGAAAGGAGGTGGCAATGGCCTTCAAGGATGCTCGGTTTTATTTCTCATTTCATTGTTAATGTAGTGAAGGTCATGGGTTACCCAGTGGTGACCCCCTCCCTGGCTGTCCACTCTGATTAGAGGGATGCTTCAACAGAGAGATTACCCATCAGCCACCATTTAAAGTGCTTACTCTGTGACTCTGTGATTGGAGAGAAGTTGATCAGCATGAGAGAGGTTGTGAAAGTATAATTAACAAGACTTAGCCACGGGTTAAATATGGGAGGTGAGTGAGAATGAAGAGTTAAGGATGGCCCCAAGGTTGTAATTTTGCATGAGTGGAAGAGTGATGGCTCCCCCAACACCAATAGAGGAATTTGGAAGAGGGATGGGGTGGAATATAATGAGTTTTACTGAGCTTGAGATACCCATGGGACATCCAGGTAGAGATTACAAATGCTCAATAGGCAAGTGGTGATGAGAGACTAGAGTTCAGGAGATTAGAATCAAGAAAATGATTTGATTTCAACCAAGGTCCCTTCTGACTCCAAATCTAATGGTTTTTCTAGTATTCTACATTGCCTGAGTGAATGATTCAGATGATGGTTAAGTCTTATTACCCAGGCAATGTCCCAGAAAACAACCCTATCCTTCAATTCACCTCTCCTTTCCGAACCGAAAGCATTCTTTGAAAGGTAGTTGGATGCAGTAGAAAGTGCAGGAGAACTGGATCCAAGTCTTCAATCTGGGCTCTGCCACAGGTCACTTCGTTTCTCTCTTTGTTGTTCAGTCGTTTTCCAGTCATGTCTGGCTCTTTGTGACCCTGTTTGGGGTTTTCTTCAAAGATACTAGAGTGATTTGCCACGTCCTTCTCCAGCTCATTTTAAACATGGACAAACTGAGGCAAACAGGGTGAAGCAGCTTGCCCAGGGTCACCAGATAGTAAGTATCTGAGGCCAGGTTTGAACTCAGGAAGATGGGTCTTCCTTACTCCAAGCCCAGTTCTCTATCCACCGAACCTCCTATCGGCCCCCTCTGGGATTAGGAAGACTTGAGTTCAAAGCCTACCTTAGTCACCTGATAAGAGTGTGCCCTTGGACAAGTCACTTACTTCCCTCAGCCTCGGTTTCCTCATCCATAAAATGGGGGTAATAATAGCCCATACCTCACAGCATTGGTGAGAGGCTAACTTATGGAAAGTGCTTTGCAGATCTTAAATGCTACCTATCATCACCCTCTGTGCCTACCTAGCCCTGGGCCAGATACATAATAAGCCCTTAATACATGAATTGAATGGAATATGATTGGTGTCTTCCACCCACTGAAAAGAGCTCCTTCTTTGCTGGAACCGGAAGGAGGGCTTTGGAGAGGCCTCTTTGGAGGGTACAGAGAGCCCCTGCTCCTTATCCAAGGCTCCGGTGAATTCCATCCCAAATTCTCCCAGCGCTTTTCAAAGAGCCCAGCTCCTGAGGCCTCTGGGGGCGGGCCTGGAAATATCTGTGGCTTGGGTTGAGGCCCTCATTTGGGCCCATTATCCCCTGAGATTGGCCGGCCTTCCCTCAGGTCTCTTTTGTAAAGCACTTCCGGGATGGATGGGAGCTGCTCAGGGCCTTGGGCTAATGAGTGACTCAGTCCTCCCCACTGCCGTTAATTGCAGATGGGAGAGTGATGGCTGAGCGTGGATAAAGTCCCAGCAGGAACTGAAGGGTTAGGCAGTTTCTCCAACAAAAGAAAACAGGAGGAGGCAGCCTAAACACTCCAATGGCCTTTCATTTTCTGTGCAGACTTTCGAGCCTATTCAAAGGAGAGAGGGAGAAAAACCACCTAGGTAATATGGAGACGAACGAACAACAGCCTCGGAAAATGAGTGGTGGGCGGCTCCTCGCCTTCCTGCGAGCACCTTGGGCCTGGCTCCAGTTTTTGAAAAGGAAAAAAAATCTAAAATATCCCTCTATTTAAAACAAGAAGCTGGCCAGGAGCTTGGGCCCTGCAGGGTCTGGATTGGAGGGCCAGGGGATGGGGGGAGGGGGAAGCTTGTACTGGACCCTGGATCTCCTCAAGCAGAGGAACATTTCCCCCCCACCACCCCATCCTAAGCTTAGGGCCTCCAGCAAGCTTTATTAACCCCTAGAAGAAACATGGTGGGTGAGTTAGGAGGAGGGTCTTTGATGCTGGCATGAAGTCTGGATGGGTTTATGTCTTGGGGTGGCATACTGGAAAATCATGGTAGGGCCCTGGCATCAGAGGACATGAATGAATGAATGAATGGATGGATGGATGGATGGATGGATGGATGGATGGATGGATGGATGGATGAATGGATGAATGGATGGAATGAGTGAGTGAATGAATGAATGAAGTGAGTGAATGAGTGAGTGAATGAATGGATGGATAGATGGATGGATGGAGTGAATGAGTGAATGAATGAATGAATGGATAGATGGATGGAATGAGTTAGTGAATGAGTGAGTAAATGAGTGAACGAATGAATGAAAAAGCATTCATTAAGTGGTACTAGGCACAGAGCGCTATGCTAAGTGCTAAGGATACCAGTAGGAACACAAGCCAGTCCCTGTTCTCAAGGAGTTCACATTCTAAGGGGGACACAACACAGATGGCAGATTTCAGCTCCAAGTCAGATGGCGAAGTCCTGAAGGTACCAAGCAGCTGTTAACGCCTCTTCCTTAATGTCATTTTCACTGATAAAATCCTATCGGTTTTGATGTTGAGCCGCTTGGCTATGCCAAGGGCTTTGGGGGCAAGAACTTTCTCTCTGGGTCTTCAGTAGCTGCAGCCCCTGCAGGCGAAGATGCCAGGCTGCCCCTCCCGGAAGCTTCCCCAGATGACGGTCGCTATTCCCAAGGCCCTCAGGTGGGCGCAGGGTCCTGGGCCAGCCCCATCAGGGTTTGAGGGGAGATGGTGGTCAGGGTGGTGCCATACTGACTTGCCTCCTACGTGCTGCCCTCTGCCCTTCCCTGAGGGGGCCCTGTTGGCCATTTCAGCTTGCTTGGTTTGTCTGCCCTGTGTGTGACAGTTGGTTGGCAGATGGTCAGGACAGCTTCCTCTTTCTCCATAGGAACTGCTTCCCTAGATGATGACTGTAAGGGCTGGGCTGGTGGCAGGACCAGTGGTCAGGGAGGTGCTTCCAGGAAGCCTCTGCCCCTTTGCCTGTTGTGGTCAGCTGTAGTTGCTGGTAGTGGTGAGGAAGATGGGCCCCTTCTCCACAATGGCATGGACTCAAGCCCTCCGTCTACCACTCCCTACCTCTTTGAACTTGGCAAAGGGATTTCCCCTCTCTGGGTCTCAGCTTCCGTCCAACAAGCATTTATGAGAGCTAACATTTTATATAGGGCTTTCAGGTTTGTAACTCTCTACATTTGTTATCTCATTTGATCCTCATGACATCCCTGGGAGGTAAATGCTGTTATTGCCTCCACTTTACATATGAGAAACTGAGGCAAAAAGGGGTGAATTGACTTGCCCAGGGTCACACAGTTAGTAAGTGTCTGAGGCTGGATTCAAATTTAGGAAAACTCTATCCACTGCATCTCACAGCTAATGAGTAATAGTTGAATCTGAGTCTTGCTGACTCCAACTCCTCCACTCACTACTTGAAAAATGGTGGTGGTGAAGGGCAGCTAGGTGGCGCAGTGGATAGAGCACTGGCCCTGGATTCAGGAGGACCTGAGTTCAAATCCAGCCTCAGACACTTGACACTTACTAGCTGTGTGACCCTGGGCAAGTCACTTAACCCCAATTGCCTCACCCAAAAAAAAAAAAATGGTGGTAGTGTAGGAGGAGCTTTTCAATTGTGACTTAAGATTCTAGGATATTAAAAAATTGAAAGCAGTGTCCTAGTAAGTAGCTGAGGCAAAATTTTAACCCAGGCTCTTGCCTTCAAGCCTAATGATCAATTATTATGACTATGTTTGAGTCACTGGAGCATACTCTCCAGAGACCAGAGGTACAGTATAGATATCTGCCTGTGGTGCCCGAAGCCATTAGAGGGAGAAGAATCTATCTTAGACAACTGTGCATCTGCTAGAAATGGGGAACCTTGCCCCCTGCCCTAGACCCTCTAGCATCCTTCCCCTATTGTCTTTATCCCAGGCCCCTTTAAGGTCTAGATTTCCTAGGTTAAAGATATGTAGGGTCCTGGTAGAGAGAGTCCTACGCCCCCTGCTGGCAGAAGAAAGAGAGGCATTGGATTTAGAACTGGGAAGGAGAGCTCTTTCTTTTTCCATTTCATTATCACTATCCAATCTTACCCTCTGAATTTGTAGTCCTGTGTCCAAATTCTGACCACTGCATCCCCCCCGCCATACTATGTGTACCTTGGACGAATAATTTCACTTTTACAGTTAACTCATCTGTAAATGGGCAATAATAATGCTGTATTCCACCCCTCACAAGTCTCCTGTGAGCAAACAGCTGTGTAAACAATAATAGCCTGTGGAGATGTGTCACTACTACTACTACTACTACTACTACTACTACTACCACTACCACTATCACTATTACTACTACTGCTGCTGCTGCTGCTGCTGCTATGACTACTGTCATAACCTTCACTGTCCCTGACTTCATTCTCCTTCCATCAGTCCTCCTCCTCCTCCTCCCAACAGTTTTCTGTACTGGGTACTGGTTTGGGGAAAAACAGTGTTGTAGGAATGGAAAGAGCCCTGCATTTAGAAGCAGATGTTGGAGCTGGAGTCTCAGCTGTTCTATTTAGCGGTTGTGGAATTTGGGACAAATAATTTCCTCTCTGTGGGCCTCCATCTATGCATTCATATAAAAAGGAAGTTGAAGTAGAAGACCTCTAAGGTCCTTCCCAGTTCTAAATCCAATGCCTCTCTTTCTTCTGTGTGTGTGTGTGTGTGTGTGTGTGTGTGTGTGTGTGTGTGTGTGTGTGTGTGTAAGAGAGAGAGACAGAGACAGAGACAGAGACACAGAGAGAAGTAGGGTAGAAGAAAGCCTAGCTTGCTAGAATACCCTAGTCTCAATCAATCAGCAAGCACTTATTAATCACCGGCTATGTGCTAAATGATAAGGATACATATACAAAAGGGGAAACAATTATGGACCTCAAGAAGCTCACATTCTACTGTGGGAAATGACATGAACATATATGTGTGTATATACAGAGAGAGAGACATGGTTATTCATTTTATATACACACAATCCATACATCCATACAATACATAATGAATAACCTTGTCTGTATAGTCTCAGCACAAAACAAATACATGTTAGTTTGAGAGAGGGCACTAGCATCCATGTAAAGATCTCAGAAGCTCTGAGAGGACCTGCTATGAAAACAGTATACTCTATTTCTAATTCTTTTGTGTATACTTACTGGTTCACATGCTGTCTACCTCTCTGGAATATAAATTCCTTGAGGGCAGGGATTGTTTATGGGGTGGGGGAGATGGGTCCAGACTAGCACAGTGGTTGGCATACAGTGGGTGATTAATAAATGCGTGTTTCTTGATTACCGGAAAGAGACGGTTCAAAGGTTCAGTGGCATTGCTCACTTCCTTGTTTTTGTTTTCTCTGCCCTGATGATGGAGAAGGGAGCGATGCCTTCTTCCTGGTCCTGCCCCCATCCCTTCCTGTTTGCTGATGACCTCTGCATGCAGAAGGCACAGGTCTGAACAGAAAAGGCAGGAGGCTGTAGTGGTTTGGACGATGGGTCTGGAGTTAAAGAGAACTTGGATCCAAAGTCTTCACCCTTATGTGAGCCTTTGAGCACGGTGCTTCCCTGCTTTCTTTCAAGTCTGAGACAAAAATGCCACTGTCTGCAAGAAGCCTCTCCCGAACTCCCTTCATGCTAATGCTTCGCTCTGTTGTTTATCTCCAAATTTGCCTTCATATGGCCTGTTTGTACCTAGTTGTTTGCATGTTTTCTCCTCTATTAAACTGTGAGCTACTTGACTATACTTGGTACCCCCACCCCAGCACTTATCACAGTAGTTGGCACCTAGTAGAAATTTAATAAACATTTGTTGATTGATCGATCCCAGCCTTATCTATAAAACAAGGGGATTGGTCTAGCTGTCTTTGAAAAATCCTTTTCACCTCTAACCTCCCAAGGTGCTAGATTTCTTAGAAAAACCCAGAGCCCAAGGAAAAAGTGAAGAAAGGGAGCCATCTCCTCCCAACACCTCTTTCTCTTCCTTGGAAAGGATTTCTCATAGTCTGAATGAAGTTACCCAGTTGAGTTTGATGGGTGAAAAGAGAGCCCCCTTATTTCTCCCTCTAAGGAATTTCTTGAGAGCGCCAGTCAAGGAGTCCTGGACTAACTAGCTCAGACGAGGAGCGTTAGGGGCTCAACCAACTCTCCGAGCTAGAGAGGGGAGGGAGAAGGCTAGGATGTGAGCCAAAGCTCATTAAGAATTCCCTTTCAGATGGGGATTAGGAGGGAGCCAGCTAGTTTGATTCCTTGGGTTCGGTTATTAAAGACACCAGGTAAGGTAAACACCAGCCTCTTCCTTTTAAAGCCACACCTGCTAATTAGAGGCCAAGTAACTCATTAAAAACAAAGGCACCAGGGAATGCCTGGGAGGGAGGAAAGCTGGAGGGGTTGTGGAGTGAGTAAGGAAAGGGGGGGAGGGGAGGGGGAGCATATGTATGTAAGCCTGCTTGCATGTATACTTGAAAAGAGATGATGAATGGGGCTGGTCTCTTTCAGCCATAGTGGTTTAGGGGATAATCAGCATTTTTCCGGTGGAGAGCAGAAGCAGCCTACAATCCGAGCTTCGTAGGATCACCTAATTTGTTCAGCTTCAGTGTCTTGGAAAAGAGGTCTGTCTTGGGAATCAGGGGGAGCTCTGGGTTCTGGTCCCAGTCCTGCCCTCTCAGAACTAACAACTAGGTTTGATGTAGTCATTTCTGAAAAGCTCTGTGGAGTTAAGAAACAGTCCAAGTTAATGGCAGTGAATCTGAAGGGCACTCAGAAATCATCCGGTCCCATCCTTTCTTTTTTACAAATGACACTGAAGCCCAGTGAGGTGACTTGTCCAAGGTCACCAAGAAATCACGTTGGCTTAGCCAGGCTTGGAACCCAAACCCAGTGCTCTTTGGACAATCCCACACTCCCTTTTGGCAGGCCAGGGAATCCTAGCCCAGTTCTGCTGGTTACTATGTGACCTTGCTGTCTCAGTTTCCTCCTCTGTAAAATGAAGGAATTGGACTCCATGAACATTTCATTCCTTTCCAGCTCTCAACCCCATAATCTTACAGCTTGCATAAGGGGCCTTCTGAAATTCCTTGTGGTTTTCAAGGGGCCACTTACTCGGCCTATTCCATAGTCCCTCCTCCCTTTTTGGTTCCTGAGGATCAATGGGATTTGAGGTCTTTAGTAACTGGATCAGAGATATTTAAGGATTAACACAACAGCTCTGGTAGATGAGTCAGTGTAAGAGTCAGCATGTCCTTTCCAGGTAATGCCTTCACTCAGGAGAAGCTGCTTCCTCTGCTTCCTCCTGCCTCTCACTGTTTAACATTTAACCATTATCTGCCTCATATCATGGTCCACTTTTTCCGTGACTAGTCTCCCCAGCTGGTTGTCTTCTCCTTAGAGGCAGGTACTGGGTTTTATTCCATTCGTTCTCCTACAAAAGCATTCCCTTGGCACTCCCTTGTGGCAGTCACTGTGCCAGGCTGGGGACGAGAGTGCCAAAAGCAGAAATGTCTCTGCCCTCAGAGAGCTTGCCCTTATCCTGTGATGGTCAGTGTTGGGCCACACAGAACTGTGGCCTAGAGCAGAGAGCCTACCGTCCCCTGCTCTGAGACTCCAGCCCTGTTCCCCAACCCCATCCTTGGGGTCTGGTAACTGGTGACCACTTAACTATTATAACCCTTCTTCCTGGATACTTTTGACTTCTTTGAGGTCTCTTGCTTCTTGCCCTCCTACCAGAGCTCTCTGGGGAATGGACCATCAATGGCAGTGCTTGCTTGTCCCTTTTCCTGCCGTAGCTGAGCTCTGAGCCACCTCATCCCAGCCAGCGAATGGCTGTCTCTTCCCTAAAGACTGCTTGGTCTCTGTTTTATATGGAGGCATCACTGTGCTTTTCAGGGTTGGCTACAGGATCACCTGTGTACATCACCTCACCTGAAGTTTTTTTTATAAGCTTCTTAGGCCCTATGGGGATTCCAGATGAAAGAGGCTGTGGGTAGGTTACTCACTTTGATGATGATGATCATCATGCCTGTAATATTTTCTGACCCTGGAATGGGAATGACTGGTCTATCATGGGAACACCAACCTCAGCCAGAGGCCATCCATAGGGATGAGGAGTCAACAGATTGAATTCAACAACTCCTTAAGTACACAAGTATTTATTAAATACGTAGCACAGTATGTCCCAGCAGGGGTGAGCTGGAGCCAGCTCCTACCAGCCCTTGACCCTGAGCACTGGGGATACAGACAATAATAAAAACATTCCCAGCCCTCTAGGAACTAGTGGAGGGAGGGGGCCCGGGAGGAAGGAGACCATATTTATATAAATAAGTAAATACAAATTAAATACAAAGTAAGCATGAAGGCATTTGGAGAAGAGACGTGTGGAGTGCTCATGATGGAGATAGGGAAGGTCTTGAGTAGGAGGTAGCCTTGAGCTGAGTCTTGAGGGGTACAAGAAGCAGAAGTGAGTGAGGGCACAGTTTGTGGAGAAACCTGGAGACGGGAGAAGGGATGTTGTCGGTGGAGAAGAGTAAGAAGGCAAGGTTGGCCATCACTTAGAGTGCATGAGGGGAAGTACCCTGGGGCCAGTGTAGAAATACACTGCTAGATCACGAAGGTCCTTTACCTGCCAGACATAGGAGACTGTATTTCATCCAAGAGTCAATAGGGGGGCCACTGAGAAGCTCATTCACTTTGGGGGGGGGGTCCAAAAAATTCAGAACTCTGGACAGGGCCACCACCCTGAGTACAGGGTCACACAGCTAGTAAGTGTCAAGTGTCTAAAGCCAGATTTGAACTCAGCCCCTCCTGAATCCAGGGCTGGTGCTTTATCCACTGTGCCACCTAGCTGCCCCCTAGGCATGGATATCTCAGCATGTTACTGGATCCCTGATCTCCCAGGCTCAGATATCTCCTTTCCCAATGCAGATCCCATGTCCTCTCCTCCTACAAAGTTCCGAATCCCCCAAATAGCATCCATCCACAATAATGAAAGCCTTCCTCTAGGACTTTTTAATTTTATTATCTTTTTTTCCAATTAATCAGCATTTATTTTCTCTCTTTCCCACTCCCCAGCTTAATAAAAAGAAAAAGAAAAACAGAGCCTTTGTAACAAATACACAGTCAGGCAAAACAAATTCCCACATTGGCCATGACCAGAAACATACATCTCATTCTGCATTTTTAGTACATCATCTCTCTGCCAGTCAGTCAATAAATATTTATCATGCCTACCATCTTCCAGGCATTGTGCCAAGTCCTAGGGATATAAAGACAGACCAGAACTCTCAAGGAGCTTACAGTCTAACATGAGGGGGAGACAACTACTTACTAACAGGATCTACATGGAATTAATTGGAGATAATCAACGGAGGGAAAACACTAGCATTAAGGCAGATTGGAAAAGGTTTCCTGAAGAAAGTGGGATTTTGAAGGAAATCAGGAAAGCAGGGAGGTGGAGATGAGGATGGAAAGTATACCAGATATGGGAGACAGCCATTGTTAAAACTCAGTCAAGAGATGGAGTGTCTTGTGGGAGGAAAAACCAGGGGGCCCATGTCCCTGCTTTTCAGAGAACATGGTGGAGAGGAACGTGTAAGAAGACTGTAAAGGTAGGATGGAGCTAGGTTGTGAGGGGCTTTGAATGCCAAGCAGAGTATTTTTACTTACTCCTGGAAGGCAAGAGGAAACCAGTGGAATTTATTGAGTAGGAAGGTGACATGGTTGAACCTGCATTTTGGGGAAATCATTTTAGTGGCTAAATGGAGGATGGATTGGAGTGGGGTGAGACTTGAGGCAGGCAGACCCTCCAGCAGGCTATTGTAATCATTCAAGTATGAGGTGATGAGGGTCTATGCCAGGAGGGGGACAGTGTCAAGGGAAAAAGGAGTCATCTTGGAGGGATGTTACTAGGAGAGTGGGGTTCATTTTTTGTGAGGCAATTGGGGTTAAGTGACTTGCCCAGGGTCACACAGCTAGGAAGTGTTAAGTGTCTGAGGCCAGATTTGAACTCAGGTACTCCTGACTCCAGGGCCGGTGCTCTATCCACTGTGCCACCTAGCTGCCCCTGAGTGGGGTTCATTTTAGCCTCGTGAAATTATGGTTGGTCACTGCATTTCTCAAGGTTTTCAAAGTTGTTTCTCTTTATGATATTATTGTCAACATTGTTCATACAGGTCTTCCCAGTCTTCTCTGAAAATGCCCCTTTTATCATTTCTTATGGTACCAAATACTTTTAATTTTTCAAGAATACTGGGATGATTCATGGATGATCCCTTGGGCTTACCTCTCACTACATGACATAAGCAGCTCCTTTTCTAATTACTCATGTCCTGGATAATGTCCTTTATTCCACTTCTCGTGGTCAAGATATTCTTGTTAACATGCCAGTGAATTATTACATGCACCAGGCATGCTCTTTCCATTTTCCACTGGGTCATGTGTGGTCCTAACTAGATGGAGATCATTCTGTTGCGTCATTCATAGCCATGGAGTTATCAGCCAGAAGAGAGGCCTTTAAAAAAGATGCCATGGGACCCTTGAAAGCCCTGGACAATTTAACAAATGTGATCAAGTGTGATCAAGTCAGTTCTGGTCACAGCAAGCCTTGAACATAGTAGATTGTCAGTAAGTGTTTGAATTAAATTGAATCAAATGCTCACCATCCTGAAGATTTGGAGGTCTTATGCTTTGGCTACAAACCAAACTCTTGAGTGTTGCCCCTCTTACACTCACTTGGGGAAGGGCTTGGGAAAGGCAAAATCCCTTCCTCTCTCTGAACCTCAATTTCCTCCTTGTAAAATGGTTGAGGGGATCAGGACTAGATATCTTCATTTCCCTCACAGCTCTAAATTTTACTTATGATCTGGCCCCAACCTACTTTTCCAGTTTTATCTTTCCTTGCCCCCCGCCTGGACCCGTCTACCCCCTTCCCCCTCCCCAGTATGGTCTGCTCCAGATGAATATGGCACACTACTGAGAGTGTTTTACACCTACAGTTGGAAAAATGCAGGATCCTTTTGAAAACCTTCAGGGATGATGGCCTAAGACAGGGCTTCTTAAACTTTTTCCACTTGAAACCCCGCCCACCCGATTCATTTTTACATCACCCTGTGGTTTCTAGGTATATAAAACAGGTATAAATAACCTTTTACTGTTGCCCAATTTTTCACAGCCCCCACATTCAGTTATGCGACTCCATATGGAGTCATGACCCACAGTTTAAGAAGGCAGGGCCTAAAACACATGTGCTCACACACATACATACGCATGCAGACCCATGATGGAGGGTTTTATTCTATCATAAGACGCTAGGTTTAAACTCAAAGGAACCTTTAGGCCAGGGGTTCTTACATTTTTTTGTGTTATGGATCCCTTGGGCCCTTCTGGTGAGGCCTATGAATCCATTCTCAGAATCATGTGTTTTTAAAAATTCATAATGAAAGGAAATATTAAATTTCAAGGAGAGGTTAGTGAAAAAAAAAAGATGTAATTTGTTTCCATCCAAGTTCACAGACTCCTTGAGATCTATTCATGGACCCCTTGAGGGTTTGTGGACCCCAGGTTAAGTCACTCCAATCCACCCCAACCCCCTCATTTTACCGCTAAGGGCCACAGATGTCAAGTGAATTACTCAATTATCCAGTGCAGCCATTTTTTGGCCTTCAAGTTATTATCTCTCCCTATTCCTGATGTTTTACCACCCATCTCCCCTAACTAGGTCGTGATATTAAGTGCTTCTTAGCACATAGATTTAAACATTTAATAAATTACTTTATTCATTTATAAAGAACCTAAATTTTTCTTTCAATTAGATTTGATTCATTTTATTGTTTCTGTTCATCATTTGAAAAGTAGATAATTTCAAAGATTTTCCTTAAAACAAAACAATAAGTTGCTTTATATATGTGTGTATGCATGAACATATATATATATATATATATATATATGAAGTTTATATATATATACACATATGTATATAAATTACTCAGATCTTATCCTTGTCTATATCCCTATGGTTCTTTCAACATCCAAAGAAAAAAGCCTCTCTGCTCTCTTCTTAGGACAGCTAGGTGGTTCAGTGGATAGCGTACCAGGCCTGGAGTCAGGAAGACTCATCTTCCTGAGTTCAAATGTGGCCTAAGACACTTACTAACTGGGTGACCCTGGGTGGGTCACTTCACCCTGTGTGCCTCAGTTTCCTCATCTCTCAAACGAGCTGGAGAAGGAAATGGCAAACCACACCAGTATCTTTGTCAAGAAGACCCTCTCCTTAGGGTATATTTGGAAGATCATAAGAATGAGAGGGAAGAGGTCAATGCCTTCATTTTATAAGTTTAAAAAAAATGAAGACTGAAGCTTAGAGAGGGGAGTGATTTGCTTAGGGTCACATTGATGGTAAATAACAGGACCAGGATTGAAATACAGATTTTTTAAAAAATTCAAATCCATTGCTCTTTCCACTATTCCATCCTGACACTGTAGACTTATCACTCCAAAAACTGACATCGAAGTGACCAGAAGGGTTGTGGGTGTGTGGGTGTGTTTAAAATCTTCCCAAGGTCCCATATTCACCATTTCCTTTGCTCAGAAACTGTCAGTGCTTCCCTGTTGCCTACAGGTTCAAATTCAGACACCCCAACTAGCTGTGTGACCCTGGGCAAGTCACTTAACCCCAATTGCCTCACCAAAAAAAAAAAAATTTCAGACACCCCAGCCTAACATTCAAAGGCTACAGTGATCTTCCCACCCGTGTGATCTTAGGCAAAATCCCTTCCTCTCTCTGAACCTCAGTTTCCTCCTTGTAAAGTGGATGAGGGGATCAGGACTAGGAGATCTCTTAACTTCCCCCCCCAGCTCTAAATTCTACCTATGATCTGACCCCAACCTACCTTTCCAGTCTTATCTTTCCTTGCCCGGCCTATCCCCCCCTCCCCACTATGGTCTGCTCCAGATGAAACCATTGGCCATTTTGTTATCTGCCCCAAACCCTTGGGCCTTTCCTGTCTCTGACTCTTTCTTCTAGTGCTTTGCCTCCTCCCTCCCCACCCCCAGCACCTACACCAACACCCACACACAGCTGGAATTCTCTCCACCTTCCTCCTGGCCGAGGTAATCTTCTTTCAGGTCTAGCTCTAAGGCTGACTCCTGGTGAGTCTTCCAGGATCATCCATCATCCCTGCTCAATGACCTTCCCTAGCACTGACTGTTCCTGCCAACAATACCACACAAGGCCATCTAGTATGTCTTTTTATGTGTGTGTCTTGGCTTTCCTAACTAGACTAGATGCCCCCGAGGGCAGATACTGTATCTTTTACCCCTTTGTATTCTCCACGACTCCTGGGGCATAGCTAGTGTTCAGTAAAACCCGTGCTTGATTTCTGTGGGCTTCTTCTCTTGTTTCTATGGTCCCTCACAAGAGATATTGCTAAAAACATGGGCCTCAAAGATGCCCCAATGATCTGAGCAACAGATCCTCTCAGCCAGTCACAATTGTGAATGGGAGTTACTCAGAGTTATTGTTCAGTTGTGTCTGACTCATGATTCCATTTGGGATTTTCTTGGCAAAGATGCTGGAGTAATTGGCAATTTCCTTCTCCAGCCCATTTGACAGATGAGGAACTGAGGCAAACAAGGGTAAGTGACTTGACCAGGGTCGGACAGCTAGTGTCAGAGGCTGGATTTGAACTCAAGTCTTCCAGACTCCAGGGCCAGCTTTCTTTGCTGTGCCACCTAGCTATCCTGGGAAAGGGAGAAGCAGTGAAGGGTGCCTGAAAAAGAGACAACCCCTGTCCATGCCTTCTCCTTCCATGTATGATGTAGTTTGCATATATCTATGTTCTGCCTTTCATATAGCAACTTTAACCCTCTGTATGTCAGAAACAAAAAAGAAAACATTTTTAAATCCCTGGAAAACAACCAAAATGAACCCCAAAGAGGCCACTTCCTACCCCAGATCTCGGAGGACCCTGGAATATTGTGAGTATTAAAAGTCACCTATAGGGGGCGGCTAGGTGGCGCAGTGGATAAAGCACCGGCCCTGGATTCAGGAGGACCTGAGTTCAAATCCGGCCTCAGACACTTGACACTTACTAGCTGTGTGACTCTGGGCAAGTCACTTAACCCCCATTGCCCCGCAAAAAAAAAAAAAGTCACCTATAGGGAGCAGCTAGGTGGCACAGTGGATAGAGCACCAGCCCTGGAGTCAGGAGGACCAGAGTTCAAATCTGACCTCAGGCACTTGACACTTGCTAGCTGTGTGACTCTGGGCAAGTCACTTAACCCTCATTGCCCCAGAAAAAAAGTCACCTATAAACACAGAAATAAAGGGTTTTTTAACCATAAAAGTATTTTATTATTTTCTAGTTACATGTAGAGATAGTTTTCAACATTTGTTTTTATAAGATTTCTAGTTCCAAATTTTTCTCCCTTCCTACCCTCCAAGACAGCAAGCAATCTGATATAGGTTATATATATATAATCACATTAAACATAAGAAATAAAGATTTTTTAAAAGACTTTGAGAAATAGTTATTTCAATAAGGTGAAACTAGAGGGCATTCTAATTCTTATTGGTGAGTAAGGAAGATGTCCCCCTTTTCCCCTCAGCCCCCTATCATTATCCCCTCCCTCCCCCTTCCCCCCAGATATAAGGATCAGGCCTAGATCCCCACCCAGCACATCCTTGTAAGCATTTGACCCAAGGTATGGACTTGCCCATTCCCAAACCAGCCCAGCTCTCAGAAGCCTGGGACAGCATCTGATAGAATTTTAAGGAGCAAAATGAGGACTGAGGCAATAAGAGCCTAAGGAAAACTCCAGAGAGCACGGCCAGGCTTTCTTACCTTTTTCTTTTGGGGAGTTGAATGGATAATTTTACTTTTTTTATAAATGAGGCCTTTGATCTAAGGAGTGAGTAATTCACAAGCACCAGCAAGTTGGCAGAGGCCATTGGGAGGAGGTAAGTACAGTTCGGGGGGAAAAGCTTCAAGTTTGTCCAAAAGAGTAAATTCAGCCTTAGAAAGCAAGTTGTATTTTAAGTCTGTTCCTAATAATTCTGAGGTGGCGAAAAGACTGGACTGGGAGTTGGGAGACCTGGGTCCTGGGAGGCCAGCTTCTAACTCCATGTGTGACAATCGATGACTTACTTCTCTCTGAACCTCAGCTTCTGCTCCCTGGAAAATGAGGGGGTTGACCAAAATGTGGCATCAGAGGCCTGGGTTACAATACTAGCTCTAATTTGATGTGTCTGTACTCTAAGCCTCAGTTTCCTTATCTGGAAAATGAGGGGTTTACAACAAGATGACCTCTAATGTCTCTGTAAAAGAGTGAAAGTTCTCTGACTCCCTCCTCTTAAAAATTAGCCCCATTTCATTTGAGGAAACTGAAACAAACAGAGATGAAATGACATCCAAAGTCACACATCTATTAAGTGTCTCAGGCTAGATTTGAACTCATCTTCCTGACTCTAGGCCCAGAGCTCTACTTGTGATGCCACCTAGTAGCTGCCCTGGGAAAAGAAAGATGATTGTCTTAAAGAGATTTTTTTTTTACCCAAAGACACATAGTTCACAAGTACTAGAGCTGAAATTTGAATCTAGGTTTTCAACTCCGGGTCTTCTAACTCCAATTCGAGAGTGCTTTCCACTATGCTAGGGGCAGGTAGGTAGGTGGTGCAGTGAATAAAGCACTGGACTTACAATCAACAACACCTTAGGTCAAATTTGGCCTCAGATACTAGCCGTGTGGCCCTGGACAAGTCATTTGAATTCTCTGTGCCTCACTTACCTCACTGTAAAGTGAGAATAACAAATCATAGCCCCTGCCTCACAAAATTGTCATGAAGGGTAGAATGAGATAATATTTGTGAAGTACTTTGTAAACCTTGAAATACTCTATAAATGTTGTTATTATACAGTACAGATACTAGTGCTAGCATTGGACTTGGAGTCGAGGGAGACCTGATTCCTAATTGAGGCTCTGACACTACATTGTCTTTATGACCATGGGCAAGTCATCTTATTCATCTGAACCTCAGTTTTCTCATCTGTACACTAGAGATGATACTACTTTCCCTGTCTGCTTTGAAGGGTTGTTGTGAGAAAGAGGCTTTGGAAAACAATTTAAAATGCTATACCAGGGGCAGCCAGGTGGCGCAGTGGATAGAGCACCAGCCCTGGATTCAGGAGAACCTGAGTTCAAATCCGGCCTCAGACACTTGACACTTACTAGCTGTGTGACCCTGGGCAAGTCACTTAACCCCAATGGCCTCACCCCCCCCCAAAAAAAATGCTTTGCCATACTTCGCATCCACATCTTAGGAGACCAGATGATCTCTAAGGTCCCTTCCAGCTCTGACGTTCTGTGATGTTACAAATTGGTTTGATTTTTGTTTGTCTTTTTTGGGGTCAATAATGCATCAACCCCATGTGTTCCACCCACCCCCCGCCCAGGTTTCTGGTTATTTTTTCTTTAGAAAACAAGAAATACAACTTGGTGTTTTCTTGTGCAGGTGTTTCAGACATATTATTAATTTGCTTTCTGGATGCTCCTTGCCCCAGAAACCCACACCCATCCCCGGGGTGACTCTAGGAGCACCTTTTTTCTTTCTAAGTAACTCATAGTGTTTTACAAGCATCTTCTCATGTGTGTGCGTGACAGCCTGTCATGTGCAGACAAGCAGGTGGTATTAAGAGTTCACAAAACTCCACGTTTGAGTTGGGAAAACGAAAGCCCAGAGAAATCAAACGATTAGTCCGTGGTCTCAAAGGAAGTCAGTCCTGGAGCTGGGAACAGAGCCTGGATTTCCTCTAGACCTTGCATCCATAAATATTTATTTGGCTCTCCTCTGTTCGCTGCAGGTGTCCTTAAGGGAAAGCGGAAGCAGCCCTCCCAGAAAGACTAGGTCAGCTGGCCAGGGGATAAACTTAAAACAGGCTGAGGGGGGATGGGGAGGGGGTGGGGGACGGGCTCCTTGGGAACTAGGATCTCTACTACCTGGGGGGCAAACAGTCACCCAGGGAATCCTTTAGAAGCTCTGCCCCTTACGGGCCTTCCCTTTTTTATGCTCATATATTAAACACCACCCCCCTTCCCCAGTCTGAGACAGAACTGAGGCCAGTGAATGGATGGAGGAGGTGGTGGTCCACAAAGCTTTTCACCCTAGGATTTTTGTTTGCTGGGGCAATGAGGGTTAAAGTGACTTGCCCAGGGTCACACAGCTAGTAAGTGTCAAATGTCTGAGGTCGGATTTGAACTCAGGTCTTCCTGAATCCAAGGCTGGTGCTTTATCCACTGTGCCAGCCAGCTGCTCCCCACCCTAGGATATTTGATACTGTGTCTAGTACTGGCACAAGACTAGTCTGCCAACACTTCTAGAAGAATTGATGTTGTGTTTTTCCAATGCCGCTGGTCTAGGTGCCTCATGGGAGAGCAATTATCTTTTTTATAGGATTTTATGATTGTAGAATTAGGAGGGACTTTTGAGATTACTTAGCCCGACTCCCTCATCTTACAGGTGAGTCCACTGAGCCCAAAAGGGGGAATTATTTTACCCAAAGCCACACAGGAAGTGAGTGACAAAGCTAGGATTTGAATCCGAACCCAGTGTTCTTTCCACTGTACCAATTCTGTCTACCAGCTGGCTCCTGTTGGAAGCCATAATCTAGATCCGGACACCCGGGAAATGGCTCTGAATTGGCCAAGCACAGATACTATCGTGAGTTTTCCTTAACTCTTCTCCTGCTACAATGAGCAGAGGCTGGTTAGCACACTTTTTTCAGAGGAAGGGAGACCACACTAGGAGTCGGGAGGTTTGGATTCTGACTGTTAGACTCCTGAGTCTCAATTTCCTCCTATTTATATAAAATGAAGTTGACAGAGCTGACTTCTAAGATTTCCTCTAGTTCAAACATTCTGTGTTCTAAGATTTATTCTTCCTCGAACTCCCTGCATTTAAGACTCCTTCTCAAAATCAAAGACCCCTTCCACCTAGGACTCCCTGGATCCTAAGGATCCTTCTGGCCCTAACATACTGTGGAAACTCATTCTAGTTCCAAAGTGTGACAAGTCCCCCTCCCCACGCCGCCTCCCCATGCTTCATATGCTTCAGGGTATAAAATGAGATCACTCATTTGGTCTCTAGACTAAATGGAGCCGGTTCATTTAAATTCTCTTCATAGGATCTATTTTGCATCCAATTAAATCATCTTTGTTCCTTTTCTCTCCATCCTTTTCATTTTCCTTTAACAGTGATCTAATTGGACACAATCCTCAAAGATCTAATTAATGCGCCTAATATCTGAAGGGTATTATTATTACTTCCTGGCCCTTAAACACCACATATATATGTGTGTATGTGTATATATACATATATATGTGTGTGTATATATACATATATATGTGTGTATATATATACACACGTGATAATAACCTATTATCATTCTGGCTTTTTTCTTTTCTTTCTTACAAGATAACCTACAAGTATAGCCTGCTTGTGGTCAGTTATGATGATCAGGTCTTTTTCATTTATGTTTCTGCCTAGGTAGCCCTTCCATCTACTAGTTATATTGTTAGATTTCTATCCCTCCATCTTGCACTCGTTTCAATTGAATTTTATTTTCTAATTTCAAACCATTTTGATTTTGTTCATCTTCCATAACATTAGAAGACATATTGTTTAGTGTCTCCTGTAATCTTAAGATTATATTTTACATTCTTTCACCTGAGTTGTCAGTAAAGTCCCTAAGGACATCTCTTTCCTAGCTATCACTGTACTCATACCTTCAGGTGGCTGCTGAGCCCCCCATGACAGCTCCTTGCACAGGGCATACGAGTCACCACTCATATTCTTTTAGCTTATTGGTCAGACTTAACAGAGTTCTAAGTGACTTAGAGAAAATGCCCTGAAATGACAAGATAGGATGGTATGGTTGGGAGAATAATGGATTTGGGAGTCAGAGGACCTGGTTTTGAAACCTGCCCCTTCCACTTAATGGCTGAGTGATCTTGGCAGCAGGTGTGCTGGTAAATGTTTAACAACTGGACCTGGGCCAGGGCGGATAGGGGGTGGGCAGGGAAGAAAATACTTGTAATTTAATCTTTTTATTAACATTTCTTAACTCTAGGCAATTATCAAAAGAATAAATCAAGCCCTGGTTTGTAGTGTTTGCTGATTTCTGAGGTAGAAATGCTTATACTGAAATTTTAACAATAAACTCTAGCTAGAGCTGGACCCTGGACGAGTCTCTACACTTTGGTTTCCTTATCTGTAAAATGAAGGGACAAGACCTGCTGGGACTCTTAAGGTTACTTCTAACTCTAAATCTCTGATCCTATAACCACAGAATTTCTTATGAGAACACAGTGAATAAATAGGAAAGCTCGAAAGGGACAGACTCCAAATTTGTATAAACCTGAAGGATATGAGATAGGATAAAGAGGGATACACCCACCAAATCATAATGATTAGAGTATAAAAGAAGATAAGTAGAAATACTCCTTTATCCTATGGAGAATAACAAATGATTTCATTATGAGAGGCAGGATAGTAGAGGAGAAGCTCACTAGACCACATCAAGAAACCTGGTTCAAGTGTTACCTTCAACACTTACGGACTGTGTGACCTTGAGCAAAACACTGAACCTCTCTTAGTATGAGTTTCCTATCTGTAAAAAATGATCGAGGCAGCTAGGTGGCGCAGTGGATAGAGCACGGGTCCTGGAGTCAGGAGGACCTGAGTTCAAATCCGGCCTCAGACACTTAACACTTACTAGCTGTGTGACCCTGGGCAAGTCACTTAACCCCAACTGCCTCACTAAAAAAAAATGATCATACTAATACTTATATTGTCTTCCTGGCCAGGTGGTTATATGGAATAATAATGATTACGGTGGTGGTGGTGTTCGGTCATTTCAGTCATGTCAGACTCTTTGTGACCCCATTTGGGGTTTTCTTGGCAAACATACCAGAGTAGTTTTCCATTTCTTTCTCCACCTCATCTTATAGATGAGCAACTGAGGCAAACAGGGTGAAGTGACTTGCCTAGGGTCATATAGCTGATAAGTGTCTGAGTCTGGATTTTAATTCAGATCTCCTGATTCCAGGCTTTATGCCACCTAGCTGCTCAATGATGATAATAGTAATATGTAATATTTGCATAGCACTCTAAGGTTTACAAATACTTTCCTGTAAGTTATCTCATTTGATTTTCACAGCATCCCAGTGAATCAGGGGCCATTTTTTTTATCCATTTACAGTTAAGGAAACTAAGGGTGAGGGAGGGGACCTAAATTTCCAAGGGTCAAATAGTAGGAGTCCTAGGCAGGATTCAAACTCAGATCCAAGCTCTTTCCACACAAAGACACCTAGCTGCCTCAACTAGGGTGCTTTGTGAACTGTAAAGCTCTATGTGAATAGGAGTCACTCTTTATGCCAAAGGGGTGGTAAAAGCTAAAACTATAAATAGATTCAAGAAAGAGTTTATGGACAGGGTCAGCATTCGTTGAATTGAATCGAGTTGGAAGATCCATATAGAGTTATTAAAGGAAGAGAGCAGGGTCTGAAGGGAGTCTGTGACCTTTGGAGGTCAGCCTGACCTTTGGATGTTGGCATGATGGAGGCCTGTCAGGAGCAGGGCACTGGGCCCCATGGACCACTGAGCTGACCCAGTGTGACAGTACTGATGTTCTTAGCCCATCCTACGGGCAGAGGTTAAAAGCCATATGAAATCAAGCTAGATTACATCTATCACTTCTGCCCTCATCCACAAGGCTTGTCACTGTCATAGAAGGAAATTAAATTGGTCTGGCATGATTTTCTCTTCACAAAGGCCTGAGTAGTAATTCTTGTGCTATTTTACGTGATTGCAAATTGATTTTTTTTATGACTCATTCTAGTATCTTCCCCTCTATTGATGTTAAGCCGACTAGTCTGTTATTTTCCAAGGTTATCCCTTTTTCTTCTCTTGTAAAATAGGCATCATGGTTGCCTTTTCCCAGTCTTTGGGGGACTTGTTCTGCCCTCCCATGCTTTCTAAAAGATATTGGCTAGTGGCTTCAGAATGACATCTACCTCTCCCTTTAGTGCCATTGGGCCAGCTGATTTTCTTTTCTTTTTTTTTTTTAACAACTCATTCCCCTGTCTCATAATCACATTCTGCGATGTATGAGAGAGAGAGAGAGAGAGAGAGAGAGAGAGAGAGAGAGAGAGAACGAACCAAATGTGGAGTCCAAAGTCTTTTGTTAGAATTCCAACTCTTTTTCTTTACTACCCATGTTGCAGAAATCACTTCTCCCTTAGCCTCGGTTTCCTTTTTCTGTATTTGCACTAGGTGATCTCTGAACCCCCTTGAGGTCTAATCTTTGGTCATACATAACTGGAGTTTGTTCCAGTCAATATTCTAATCTCAGGAAGGAGAGAAAAAATATTTTTTTAAATGACTCTATTTTTCTCATATTCCCTTTGTAAATTTTCTCTCAGGGAAGTGAAATTATCTCTTATTCTATTCTTTTCCCAGTACAACTGAATTATTTTTTAAAAAATTATTATATAATTGTGACCCTGGGCAAGTCATTTAACCCACATTTCCCTGCAAAAAAAGAAAAAAGAAAAAAAGAAAAAAAAGAAAGTGATGTCTTCCCCAAAATTATTAAATACTTTGATGGATCATGGGGGCCAAGCATAAGCCACCCATGTCCTTTGTTTTTCTTCTCCATGTCTTTCCATATATGCTGCATAGGGGATCTAGCTAACACACTGAAGGCCTCATCCAGATCTGTTAGTATCTTGGGGATACCATGGTCACAGTCAGCCTGTCCATCTGTCATCCTTGTTCTCAGTGCATGACCAAACCACTTCCCCAAAAGAGAGAATGTAGGTAAAGCACCTTGCCAACCCAACCGCAGGGAACCAGGTAAATGTCAGTTGTTG
This sequence comes from Dromiciops gliroides, assembly GCF_019393635.1. Classification (NCBI taxonomy): domain Eukaryota; kingdom Metazoa; phylum Chordata; class Mammalia; order Microbiotheria; family Microbiotheriidae; genus Dromiciops; species Dromiciops gliroides. The sequence goes on from NC_057862.1 coordinate 641,994,706, forward strand.
CTTGTCTTTGTTCTCATACCTTTCCTCAGTGATGCTCTGGTTGCCACTTCTCTGAAGTCGTTCATTGTTGAGAACATGCCACAACCCACTCAAGACCACCATATATCCCTTGGTGTTTGTTGGCTCACCCACAATTGAGACTTCTCCGAGACCATTGTGGACCAAGATTTGTAACCCACTCACATCCCTGAGAGAACAGTGGTGTTGAAGAGATGGGGCGGGGGTAGCTAGGTGGCGCTGTAGTGGATAAAGCACCTGCCCTGGATTCAGGAGGACCTGAGTTCAAATCTTCCCTCAGATACTTGACACTTACTAGCTGTGTGACCCTGGGCAAGTCACTTAACCCTCATAACCTCACCAAAAAAAAAAAAAAGAAAAGAAAAGAAAAGAAAAAAGATGGGGGCACTGGTAGTAGGACTCAGCTCAGCCAAATACCATCTAGCCCAATTTCCTCCTCCTCTTCTTCATCATTCTTTTTTAAACCCCTAGATGCTTGTGCCTGCCTTCTGACATTTGCCTTTTCTAATCTTGTCCCTATACAAATGTGCTTTTTCTTTTTCATCTCCCTTGATGACTTGGCCTCATTTCCACCTTTTTGTGGTTCCCTTACCTCTTCTCCAACAATGCGTCAGAGCTCTCTGGGTTTAGCCAATTTGGTCTTTTGTTCCCCTTTGCCTCCCAGATACCTTCTGTAGCCAGGATTCCTGGGGAGTTTCTGATCCAAATGCTAACAAGGACAGCTTAGCTTCTGAGGTGGCCTAAAGTAGCCTGATCTTGAGTGTCAATTCAACTAAATAAAGTTTTACTGACATGCGAGGCACTTGTACGCATTTGGATCCTGGCTTTACCACTTACCTCCTTGTGACATTAGGCAAGTGACATTCAGTACCTTTAACATAGTAGGTGATTTCTAAATGTTTTTTTAAGAAGTCTCATAGCCTCGGTAGGCTTTAGTCTCCTAACCTGTGCCTGGAACGTTATCATCATCGTCGTCCTCATCGTCATCATCGTCATCGTCATTGTTGTCGTCATTTTATACTGTTTTCCACGTTATCCCATTTGATCCTCACAACAACCCTGTGAAGCAGGTGCTTCACAGATGAAGAAACGGAGACTGAGAGAGATTAAGGGACTTGCCTAGGGTCACACAGTAAGTGTATGTGTCAAGATTTGAACTCAGGTCTTACCGACTCCAGGAAGACTCACCTTCATGAATTCAACTCCATGCTCAGATGCTTACTAGCCATGTGATGTCACTTACCTGCCATCTGCCTTAGTTTCCTTATCTGCAAAATCTGGATACAGTAGGGGGGCAGCTAGGTGGCACAGTGGATAAAGCACCGGCCCTGGATTCAGGAGGACCTGAGTTCAAATCCAACCTCAGACACTTGACATTTACTAGCTGTGTGACCCTGGGCAAGTCACTTAACCCCCAAAATCTGAATAATAACAGCACCTAGCTCCCATGATTGTTGTGAGGATCAAATGGGATGAGAATTGTAAAGCGCTTACTACAGGGCCTGGCACAAAGTAAGCTCTATATAAATGTAAGCTATCGCTATAAAGGGCAGGACACACAGTTGGGGGGGGAAGAATAGAAGAAAACACTCAGTTTGGCTGAAGCATAGGGTGCCTAAAAGAGAATTTGGGGATAAGAATGAAAAGCTATGCTCAGAATGCTCAGCCTGTTGGCATCTTGGTCTTTTTTTTTGCAGGGCATCAGGGGTTAAGTGACTTGCCAAGGGTCACACAGCTAGTAAGTGTCAAGTGTCTGAGGCCAGATTTGAACTCAGGTCCTCCTGACTCCAGGGCCGGTGCTTTACCACTGTGCCATCTAGCTGCCCCCACATCTTGGTCTTTCAAATCCCAATTCACATGCCCCCACCTCCATGCAGCCTTCCTGATTCCCCTAGAAGGAAGTAATTTCTCTCTTACCTGATCCCATAACCCTTTGCTCTCTTCTCATGCATTTGTCATGAGCTAATTTGTATTATATTTCCTGCCTACTTGCCCTCTGCCCAGCTTGACTGTAAACTCCTTGAGGGCAGAAACTGAGCTTTGTATCTGAATGATCTGTTGTCAAGGATGTAGTAGAGGGTTCCTGGCCTGGTACCTGCCCCCCACACACACACCAACCAAGGTCAGGGAGGAGGCCATGAGCCCCGAGCAGGCCCCTGGATAAATGATTGCTGAATGACTGCTACTCCCTCAAGTCCAGCTGGGCCCTAGAGGTCGGGGCTATTCTGGCAGCTGGCCAGCTGTGCAGAGAATGTCATTGCTCTGCTGCACATGCTCCTTGTGTGACCTTGGGCAAGGGACCTGAAGCTGGGCGCGGCAATGGAAAGAGACATAGATTTGGAGTCAGAGGGCCTGGGTTGGAGTCCCAGATCGAACATCTGTGTGACCTTGGGCTAGTCACTTATCTCCTGGCCTAGTTTCCTCCTCTGTAAAGTGAGGGGCTTGGGTTAGATGACCCCTAAAGTCCCCTCCCACTTGAAAGCTATGATCCTGTTATTATTAATTGACCTCTCTGAACCTCTCTCTCCTCATCTGTAAAAAGAAGACATTGGATTCAGTGATCTCTAAAGCCCTGCCAATCCTGGAGTCCTGTGATCTGCCTGTGTGAAGTTTTAGTCTGATCATCTGTTAAAAAAAATTGCACAAAAAAATAGCACATCTGGAATGCATTCCCTCATCTCCACCTGCTCAAACGTTTCTTGAGGCCCAGTTCAGGTGCCACCTGCTCCATAAAGCTAACCCAGGTGCTCTTGGGTTCTCTTTCCTTTGAAAGGTTTCTCTTCCCTGCCCCTCTCCCTTCCCCCTTTGTTCTCCCTCTCTGTTCCCTCTGTCCTTTCCTTCCCTCTTCCTTTTCTTTTTTTCCTTTCCATCTCCCTCCTCTCACTCTTCCTCCCTTTTGCCCTCTTCCTATTCTCCCTCTCTCGTTTCCCCTTCTTCTCCCTCTCTTCTTCTTCTCCTCCTCCTCCTTCCTCTCCTCCTCATTCTTGTTCATTCTTTCTCTCTGTGTCTCTCTCTTTCTCTGTCTCTCTGTCTCTGTCTCTGTCTCTCTGTCTCTCTCTGTCACTCTGTCTCTCTCTCTCTCTCTGTCTCTCTCTGTCTCTGTCTCTCTCCCTCTCCCTCTCTCACTTCCTTCCACTCTTCTCCTTAGGTTTTTATCCAAAGGCAATTTGTGTTACCACATTCTATCTTATACCATACTTACCTCAATCTTGTCTCCCCCATCTGAATGTAAACTCTTTGAGGGAAGAGCATTCCCAGCATCCAGCCTAAGGGGTTGCACATAAAGGGTGCTTCATAAAAGTCCATTTGATTGGATTTGGTTAGGGTTGTGGCATTTATGATTTGGGAGGGCCCCTGGGATCAGCCAGTTCATCTTCTTTAGGTTTAAGATCACAGGAGCAGAGATTTAGAGAGAACTTCTCAAGCCAGCCAGCCTAGCCTCATTTTACAAATGAGGACATTTTGACCCAGAGAGCTCATGATTTGCCCCATTTCATAAGCAGCCTGTGAAGAAGCCAGGCCCAGTGAAGCTTAGGAAGTGTCAGAGGTAGCATTTGAACCCTGCTTTGTTTGTTTTTTGATGCCCAAGTCTAGCAGCTCTCCATTATAAACCCACAAGCCAAGGTCATGGCACTGATACTGTCAGGGACTGCACATTAATGCTGTGACCTCTATCTCAGAACAGGGTTGGGGCCTTGGGGAAGGAGCTTCCCTCGGGAGACGCCTTGGAACGGTCCCAGGATGCCTCCTCCCCTTCCCCCGGGCTGCTCCAGGGCCCTGAATGAGGAAGCTGGCTGAGATGCCGCCACCGCCTTCTGGCAGAGCTGCCTGGCTGATTGAGCTGATCTGGATGCCCCTGTGAGGATGTTTGGCGTGCCTGTCATCTTGTTTCTATTATCCCGTGGCAGAAACCCTGCCCCAGCGTTAATTTACATTCTATACAGTGCATCTCTCTATGTGTTTTTTAAAGGGTATAATTTCTATCAGCTTCAATTAGAGTTATTTTTATTTTTGTCACCCTGAAGAATTTCCCCGTGGTGAAGTTGCCATTTTTCACTGTAAATACCCCTGGCAAGGACTAGGTGGGGGTGGGGCTGTAAATTAATAGGCTAGTGATCACTCAAGTAATGCCCTGTCAGGCCTTGATAAACTGACTGCGCCGGGTGACAGCTCAATTCCTTCCACATTAATAATGGCAGATCCACCTGCACTGGAGGAGCGTCCCCGTCTGTGAAAATATTAGTGAAAAGCAGAGCTCTTACTAAGGTCAGGTCAGAAAGCTCTTCAGTCTGCTGCCTGTCCACCTCCTGGGAGATGGTGTCGCAATGCCTTCTGGGGGCCTCATTGGTACCAAGGGAACTTGAGATTAGAAAAGCCAGAGATTTAACTCCGGTGGTCCTACCATACAGCCAAGCTAGCTCCCATCTTAATAGGCATTTTGCAAAGTTATTCTCTCACAGCATCTTTGTAGGGTAGGGGATGGAAGGCTGCCAAGGAAGAAGGGGAGAGGGGTCACAATGCTTGTTCTAGAGTGAGAGGATCTGGGTCTGAATTTCTTTACCCAGATATTACCAGTGTGACTTTGATTTAACATTCACAGACCAATATTTCCTCATCTGTAAAACAAAGGTATTAGACTGAGTGGCCTCTAGGGTCCTTTCCAGCTCAAGACCTAGGATCCTAATTATTATTATTCCTATTTTATAGATGAGGAAAGGCAGCTAGGTGGCACAGTGGATAGAGCACTGGGCTTGGAACCAAAAGATTCATCTTCTTGAGTTCAGATCTAGCCTCACGCACTTAATACTGTGTGACCCTGGGTAAGTAATTTAAAGCCGGTTTGCCTCAGTACCCTCAACTATAAAATGTGCTGGAGAAGAAAATGGCAAACTAGTCCAGTATCACTAAGAAAATCCCAAATGGGTCAGGAAGAGTCAGACACAACTGAAAAAGACTGAACAATAGATAAGAAAACTAAAGTCAGAGAGGTGTAAGGGTAGATTGAGTGAGTAAATCATTGGATCACTCCACTCCACTTAAGTAGGAAGATGCCTTGTTCACTTAAGGAAATAAGAAGGAGTCTCAATCAACTAATCAATCAAACACTTTAGATTAAATGCAAAATATCCTTGGATGAGGAGGCACCTTATGTCTCAATGGATTGAACACTGGGCCTGGAATCAGGAAGACCTAAGTTCAAATTGGCCTTAGACACTCAATAACTGTGTAACCCTGGACAAGTCACTTAACCTCTGTTTGCCTTAATCCACTGAAGAAGGAAATTGCAAACAACTCCAGTATCATTGTCAAGAAAATCCCATACAACTCATGATGGAAAATGCTCTCCACATCCAGAAAAAAAAACCAAACAAACTGTGGAATCAGGATGCAGATCGAACCATACTGTTTCTACTTTTTTTTGTTTTTCTCCTTTCTCTTTTGAGTTTTTTTTTCCTTTTGTTCTGCTTCTTCTTTCACAACATGACTAATGCAGAAATATGTTTAATGTGATTGCACAAATATAACCTATATCAGCTTGCTTTCTGTCTTAGGGAGGGGAGAGGGAAGGGAGGGAGGGAGAAAAGGTGGAACTAGAAATCTTATAAAAAACAATGTTGAAAACTATCTCGACATGTAACTGGAAAACAATAAAATACTTTTATGATAGAAAAGAAAGAAAGAAAACTCCATACAAGATCACAAAAAGAATTGGCCACAACTGAACAACAACAACAATCCTTGGATGAGCTGGAGTGAAGTTGTTAGGAAAGAGTATTCAGATTAGCTGAGGAAACCTACTCATGCTCATTGGTTCATCTATAAAATGGCAAACCAGTTCAGAACCAAAGCAATCGGAGTATTTGGCAGAGATTCTGTTGAGTAGCAAGAAAAGAGAGAATAGGGAGGGGAAACACTTCAACCTGGCCCTGATCATCATTGATCAGAAGAGGGGGCAGCTAGGTGGCGCAGTGGATAGAGCACTGGCCCTGGAGTCAGGAGTACCTGAGTTCAAATCTGACCTCAGACACTTAAACCTTACTAGCTGTGTGACCCTGGGCAAGTCACTTACCCCAACTGCCTCACTAAAAAAAAAAAAAAAAAAAAAAGAGGACCTCATGAACTTCAGAGGTTCAGAACATTTCCTATGTTCCTATTGGTGCCTTAGGAGTGTCCCTGGAATAATTGATGATGGCCATGTTTGCTCAGTAGCTAAGGACTGTCTGGAATCTATGATGAGTTCAATAGGAAAACTATACCACATCTAAGGGAAATTACTTAAGCATACCCTGAAGGGGAGAAAAGACTACCAGAAACTAGGATATGTGTTAATCCTTTGCACAAAGTGTTTTCTTAACTAGAGTCGTTGAGAGAACATTTTGCAAAGTGATTGTCTCACAGGATCTTTATAGGGTGGGGAATGGAAAGCTACCAAGGAAGAAGAGGGAGTGGTAAGAATGAGAAAGAACATTTTCTCCTAGACTCTGTATTATATTTGTGAGAGAGGATATCATGGACTATTAGGAGAGTATTTGTGCAACTGTTCTTATTATACTGCCCTAATACATGTCCCTTTATAAAAGCTAGTTGAGTCCAGCTGGCTAAATAATATTAATTAATAATCATGGCAGGAAGTATACTGATGGGGTTCATGAGCTAATAGAGCTAAAAAAATATCTCCTAGTGTACTTCTAGAGCCCTAAGGATGGTATTATTATTCATGTTTATGGAGACTTTGCTTCTCAGGTGTGAGTAGAAGTTGGGTTAGTTACCTCAAAGTATGCACTTACATTTTATAGGCTCATCTGGGAGAAATGTTGGGCCCTTCACATTGTGGGAACCCACTAGTGAGATTCTCCATTTTAGACTTTCATTATTGGATACCCTGGGTCAGAAGTTCTGAAGTCATTTTTGTCATTGATACCTTTGGCAATCTGGTAAAGCCTATGAACTCTTTCTAAAAATATTTTTAAATGCATAAACTTTAAAAAAAAACACCTGAGGATTGTAAGGAAAACCAATTATATTGAAATGATTGCCAAAATATTTTAAAACACTAGTTCATAGACCACAAGTTAAGAAATCCTGTCCATTAGTAAAAATTAGCAATTTATTTTTCTCTTTTAAATTTTATACTAATTATATAATAGTCAGTTTTTTGGAACATTTTCCTAAAAAGCCAAACTAGTACTTTTAAAACAACCTTTGCGTGTTTGGATGCCTCTGTATCAGTAGCTGTCCTATACTCAATATGAGTATTGCAGTGATGAAAATATGGATTTTGCATCCCTAAAATACTAGGACCCAGAAGCTCACCTAAAGCACATTATGGTAGCTCATCACTGGTCATATTTTTATTTCTACTTTTAAGCAGCATATTAGAAGCAGTGATGTGTAAAAATCCTAGGAAGGTACCAGAATATGGAGAGAAGTAATAACCATGTACTAGGGATTTCTCGTCAAGGGCCAGGGGGAGCTGGCATAATGGGCAGCTAAGGGTCTGACAATAGCTCAAAGGATTCAGGGTGAAAAGAAACCTAAGAAATCCCCTTCCAACCCAAACCAGTATGAATCTTCCCTCTCAGAACTTACAAATCACTTTATTTTTAAGTGTCTAAGGCATTTCTTATGTGTATTACAGTCATCAGTATTGATGTCATCCCCTACTAGATGTTGAGCTCCATGAAATCAGGGAATATATTGAATCTAAACTTTGTATCATCCCCCAGTGTCTAGAATAATGATCTATTCATGGTCAGCACTCAATAAAGAGCTGTTGTTATATCTTATTTTATCTCCTTAAAACCACTCATTTTACAGCTGGGGAAGATGAAACCCAGAAAGGCATTGACTTGTCCAAGAACCACACAAATAATAAATTTCAGAGTCAGACTTCAGCCCTCATCTTTTGTTTCTATAACCAGTACTTTTGCCCCTAGGAGTAGAGAAGCCAGAGAAGAGTACGGGGAACAGGATGAAGAAATATATCATGTATGGCTGGAAAAGGCTGAAGTGGGAAAAAACCAGTGCTGAATAATCAAGGGGTTAGTGATGTCAACTTCTGACTCCTGCTTGAAATAGCTAGATAAACTGAGAGGCACCTGAGAGGCAGGATGAATAAAAAGTTTCTACAAAATAGAGCGTGTTAGCAGAGTTGATTAGAAAGCAAAATCCAACAATCTCTCGTTTACAAGAAACAAATGTAAAACAAATATTCATACAGAGTTAAAATTAGGGATTTGGAGTAAAATCTATTATGCCTTAGCTGAACTCACAAATCAGGGGTAGTAATCATCATTTCAGACAAGGCAACAGTAAAAACAAAAATAACTAAAAGAGATAAGCAAAGAAATTATATTATGTTTAAAATCTCCATATACAATGAACCAATACCAGTACTTAATATATGCACATAATGATATAACATATACTCAAAAAAGTTAATCAGTCTGAAGAGAGAAATAGATGGTAAAACTTAATAGTGGGGGGGGGGCTCAATTTATCCCTTTCAGACACAGACAAATCTAATAAAAAGATAAACAAGAAAGAAATTAAAGACGAATAGAGAGGATAGATCTGGCAATTAGTGAATGGGAATAGAAAGGAGTTTACATATTTTTCAGCTATGTGACACCTTTACAAAAAATGACCATGTATTGGAGCATTAAAATCCTGAATAAAAAGGTCAAAAAAGCAGAAATATTAAACACATCCTTTACTGATTACTATACAGTTTTTTAAAATCATAATTATTAAAGTGGCTAAAGAGTTGACCCAAGTCAGGAAGACCCAGGTTAGGTCCTACCCTTGACATATACTAACTGGGCAAGTCACTTAACCTTGGGGTTCTTGGGTATCACAAGCAATTTTCTAAGATTATAAACTACAGAATAGTTCTAACCTTCTTTGGTACAGGGAATTTCCCAAACTTTCTGATACAACAACAAAAGAAGCTAAGATTCAAACAGGTGGATGTAAGATAGGGAATCCCAACCTGAAATGATCCCCCTTCCAAGAAGGAAGCAAATGCAGAACATTTATATATTTATTTATATAGCTTTTCTATGCTAGAATCAGTGTAGGGTAATGAATGGTGTGCTGGACCTGGGATCAAGAATTCTTGGGCTTTATTTAGTAGCTGGGAAAACGCCTGAAGATGCTCATCTTTTTTTTTTTTAATTTTACACATAAGGTATTTTATTTTTTCCGTTACATGTAAAGATAGTTCTCAACTTTTGTTTATACAAGCTTTACAATTCAGAATTTTCTCCCTCCCCCCCTCCCTCCCCTAGACAGCAGGTAATCTGATATAGGTTATATCTATATATATATATATATATATATACATAATAACATTAATCCTATTTCTGCATTAGTCCTGTTATAAGAGAAAAAAATCAGAGCAATGATGAAAAACCTCAAATAGAAAAAAACCCAACAGCACCAAAAACAAAAGAAATAGTATGGTTCATTCTGAAGATGCTCATCTTTAAAATGAGGATAATAATGTACCCAGCTCACAGAGTTGTTTTGAGAATCAAATGAGATAGTATATATAAAGATTTGTGCATACCATGATATGTGTGTATCAGCTTTTATCATCATAAGGCAGCTAGGCTGATTATTCCAAAAAATGGAGTGACTGAGCAAGTTGGAGACAGAAAAGTGACTCCATGGTGGTCAACTTTTGGCTTTTGAAAAGGCAGAGGCTTACATAAAAGGTCGTTTAAGGTCCTTGGGTGTACTTCAGAAGGGTTTGAAATTATCCCAGGCCTCTAACCAACTTATACATGATTAATTTGATAGTAGTATGATTTAATGGATGAGGGAGGGGGCAAAGACGGGGAGGGGGAATTTTGATTCTGACCCTGGCCCTTTACCAATAATCTCATTCTACTAGCCTTCTACTAATAAGCTGTATGACCTTGTATTCATCTCTTAAGCTATTCCAGACCTCAGTTTCCTCCTCTCTAAAACAAGAAGCAGATTAATGATAACCCAGATTAATAATCCATTGATAAAAATGAAGGAGTTGGACTTGGTTGTGCAATTCTTAACCTGGAGTCCATGGACAGATTTTAGGAGGTCTGTGAACTTGAAAAGGACAAAAAAGGGGCAGCTAGATGGCACAGTGGATGGAGCACCGGCCCTGGAGTCAGGAGTACCTGAGTTCAAATCCGGCCTCAGACACTTGACACTTACTAGCTGTGTGACCCTGGGCAAGTCACTTAACCCCAATTGCCTCACTAAAAAAAAAAAAAGAAGAAATATTTAATATAATTGGCTTTCTTTGCAATCCTATATATTTTATGTTATGCATTTAACAATATCATTCTGAGAAAGGGCCTAGAGGCTTCATGAGACTGCCAAAGGGGGGATTTCATGACCCCAAAAAGGTTAAGAACCCCTAAATGATGCTTTCTAAGGGTCTTCCCAGCTCTAGGAAGCTCTGTGACTCCTGAAGAATCTCATTTTTCCAACAGGAAATGCTCTGTGCAATTCTGGGTGGCCATCCAAGTGGACCTGTTCATGCTTCAAGTGAAATGATTTCTGTGTCTGGTCCATGAAACCTCTTGTAGGTCCTTTGGAATGGGAAGTTCTTCATGTATTTAAGGTATACTCATTAATAAAATAATTACAATGGTTAATTAATTTGGACTAAGGGTGCTGTGCTGAGTTAGGTGGGGGAAAAATACCTTGTGACTCAACCCCACAAACCAGATGTCATGAGCTTCCCCGGGATGTAGCATGAACTCCCCCATACTCCAGTTCAGTGGGGAAAATGAGGAATTTGAAGTCAAGGGACTTGGGTTCAAATCAAGGAACATCAGGAGGAAGGAAAAGCATCGCTGTACATTCCAGAGAAGTTTAGGGGTGATCTGTATGTGAAGCTGTGTGTGTGTTGGGGGAGATGGGGTACAAGGTCAGTGTGTTGGGAGAAGAGTCAGAATCAATGAATTATCTATCGCTGAACGAATCTGAAAGGGAATTTAAAGCCCAATGGGGAAGAGAAAGGGTATTAAACTGTCAGTGACCAGGTTAGTTTAGTTCAGACATCCTCTTTGTGTTAACAACAACTTCTCCCTTGTCTATAGCTCTTGGAAAAGTGTGAAAGGAAGATAGCCTGATGCAGTTCCCAAGAACCTGTTAGACCTCAATGTCCTCTTCTTTTTTTTTTTTTAAGTGAGGCAATTGGGGTTAAGTGACTCGCCCAGGGTCACACAGCTAGTAAGTGTTAAGTGTCTGAGGCTGGATTTGAACTCAGGTCCTCCTGACTCCAGGGCCAGTGCTCTATCCACTGCACCACCTAGCTGCCCCAAGTGTCCTCTTCTATAAAAACAAGGAGGCTACACTGGGTTACCCCTATGGTGGCATCCAGTTCTGACTGTCTGACCCTGTGACTCACAGTACCATCCTGATGACAGCCCCTTGGGGTAGTAAATGGAAGTGCTACTATTACTCCCATTTTACTGATGAAGAAACTGTCAAAGAGGTGAAGTGATCAGTCCTGGGTCACAGTAGCTAGTGTCTGAGCCAGGATTTGAACCCAAATCTCTTGGCACCAAGAGTTCCCTCCATTTATACCACATACCCCTGGTGGAAAATGACCTAGTTTGGGGCCTGACCTTAAATGATTTCATGTTCATTTCCATGTTCTTATTTCAAATCTGTTTCGTAAATGAATCTCTTCCTTCCAAGGGAAAGGAGGAATAGGAAAAAAAAAAAAGAATGAACACACACATATATGTATTGTGTGATATGTATTTAAATATAAGTATTGTATACACATTACATGTATAACATGTAACATGTATGTGTTGTGTGATGTATGCACGCATGTGTACTTCATATCTATACATACACATGTGCATGCACACAAACATATATAATTTCCTTTAACAAGAGCTAAAATAGAGAGTTGGGCATGGAGACACTCTCCTGCTAACATCATTACCATAAAGCCCAATACCACACTCATTCCATTCCTACTTAGCTGAAGACACCATTGCTTTTCATTAAAGCCTAAGTAATAGGCTGTGAGTGTCAGTTCCTTCAGCTGGTCAGTGGAAAGGATGGTAAAAGGAATATTGGGAGGCTCCATGAAACTCTAGATCCCCTTAGTCCATCTCTCTCTCTCTCAGCCTTCCCCCCCTCCCGGCCCCCTGAGTCCAGTGTCCAGGACCTTGGGTGGCTAGTTACAAGGGACTGACTACCCCACCCCCCTCCCTGCTCCCAGACTCACCCATCACTTGCTTTGTCTTTAATTTACTGTGAGTCTTTGAGGACGCTGTCAGGGCAAAGCCCTCCCTTCAGAGAGGATGGTGAGAGCTGTTATGTGGCTGGACAGATCTCTCTTAATTGAGCTGATATTCCACACTCAAAAACAGATGGTTCCTTGGTCTCAATTATTTCATAGATGAGTAACTGAGAATGGTTTTCTGACAGGTACTGGAGGAAACTCAGACAAAGAAGCTGCACATTTCTCATCTATACAATAGCATGGTGCAAAAAGCTGTCTCTGGAGTCTGAGGTTCAAATCTCACCTCTGATACTTAAAGCTGCCTGACCTCGGTCAGATTAAGAAATCTTCCCTGGGCTTCAGTTTCTGACTCTGAAAAACGAGACGGCGAATTAGATGGTCTCAGGTCTCTTCCAGCTCTAAATGGGTGACCTAAAAACTCTCTAGATCTCCCTTTCCCATCTGTAAAATAAGGGTGTTGAGCTAAGATTATCTTTGGAGGTCCTTCTGTCTTCTAAAAATCTTTGATATTTTGTAAATTGCAAAGGGGCATCTGTGGAGCAATGCATACTTTTCTTTCTTTCTTTCTTTCTTTTTTTTTTAGTGAGGCAATTGGGGTTAGGCAACTTGCCCAGGGTCACACAGCTAGTAAGTATTAAGTGTCTGAGGTCGGATTTGAACTCAGGTCCTCCTGAATCCAGGGCTGGTGCTCTATCCACTGCACCATCTACTGCCCCAACACATAGTTTTCTATCACCAAGCTTCCCTCCAGCCCCCTAGAATCCTGCCCCGATCCAAAGCCTGGGCAGATGACAGAGGGCTCCTGGAGTCAGCTACCTTTGGAGAATGGTCTCTCTAGGTTATCAGACTATTCTGCACATTATGATGGGAGTAAAAAAAAAAAAAAATTAAAAAAAAATAACATTACGATGGGAGGTGTAGGCTGGAGACCTCCGTAAGTCCCAGCGGGGCTGGATTCCTGGGTGGCTTTCACCCTGTTGACAACTCTGGGCAGCATCACAGGCTGATCAATCACTTCCTGACAGGATGTTCTTGTATCTGGGGAGAGGTAAAGCTGAGAGAGAGGGACAAGAATGAAAATGAAAGAGAAAGAGAGAGAGATGAAGTGAGCAAGAGAGCTCATTTATATTTATACCTTGTGCAGTGACGATCTCATTCTTGTCCCCATGCCTGCCACATGAGCCACTTGTTGTTGTTCAGTCGTGTCTGACTCTTTGTGACCCCATGACCACCCTGTACCCTAATCCTATATTTCTACCTAGAGTCCCATGCTTGAAATACTCTCCTTCCTCACCTTTACCCCCTTTAAACTGAACACGGTAGATAGAGGTTTGGGCCTGGAGTCAGGAAAACTCATCTTCCTGAGTTCAAATCTGGTCTCAGACACTTCCTAGCTGTGTGACCCTGAACTCTTCACTCTCTTTGCCTCAGTTTCCTTGTCTGTCAAATGAGCTGGAGAAGAAAATGGCAAACCCCTCCAGTATCTCTGCCGAGAAAACCCCAAATGAAAAAAAAAGTAAAGAAAACCCCAAATGGGGTCATGAAGAGTCAGACACCATTGAAATGACTAAACAACAACTACACACACATGTGTGTGTATATATATATATATATATATATATATATATATATATCCTGCATTTCCTTTTCTTACCTGTGAACATGTCTCCCATTAGAAGAGTGTAAGCTCCTTAAGGGTAGGGCCTGTCTAACATTGGCCTAGCACAGAGCCTGGCACATTGGTTGGGGCCTGGCTCACTTCCTTCTCTAGATGTCCATCCCCCTGTGATGTCCTTCTCATCACTTTGGTGTGATGTGCCCATTCATCCCAGTATGGTGGCGCATTCCACTCATGCCCATGGCGTGTCTCTCAACTGCCTTGGTATGACCCTGGATTCTCCAAAGCCATTCAGGTGGTTGGCAGGTCCTCCCAAGCTGGAAAGCCTTTGGGTATGGCACCAACAACAGATTGTCTCCTTTCTAAGGCAGCCCGGGCTTAAGCAGAAGAGAACAGCCCATCGCCAGCAGTGTGGCCGTTTTGTTCGGGGCAGGACCATGCCCAAACACCATAAATCTTCCTTCTCCTCCAACCCCTTGGGAACCATTTCCTTATCCCTCTCTCCTCACTTGGGGAAACTGGTGGAGATCTCCCATCCTACAGGCCCTGAGGACCCATCCCCAGCAGTTGACCTGCTCCCAACCTGCAGACTTTGACTCTTCCAAGTGGGTAGAAACTTGAAGAGGAAAGATAAGGAGCTGTATGAGGAGGGATACCTGACCTGCTTTGAGTCTTGAAGGAAATGAATGCATCCTTCTGGTGGCTGCTTCTTCCTCCTCTCATGGAACACCTCTGAGAATAGGCTGTCTCCTCTCCACAACACAACAGCAACGATTCATCGTCCAGCTGCGGGGATGGAGCAGAACAGACACCAGGAGGAAGGAGATCACTCTACCTCACCGACTCAGATGGCCCTGCCTCTCCTTCCCTTCCCCCACCACCCCTGTCCGTGGCTGCCCGGGCCCCAGGGGGAAGGAGAATTTTTTTCAATCTGAGGAGTCGAACTGCCTATCTTTGGATCAGGAACTGGTTGTAGCAGCAGGGAGAGCTGGAACGGACCTATGTGGTGGGCTGAACAGCCAGGCCCTCCCATGGAGATAAGCCCTGGGGTTCACAAAGCCAGGTGCACACACTCCAAACCCAGATAAGAGCAAGACTGTTCTCTCATTGGGAAGCACATTCTGGTCTGGTTGTGCCTGACCAGAAGGGGGTGTGGTGGCAATGGGGAGGGGGGACAAAAGCATCTTTGGAGGCGTTGGTCGAGACACAAGAGAACAAACATTGATTCAAGCGTGAGCCAGGAGAGAGTCTAGACCCTGGAACTCAGCAGTCTGGCCATGTAGTGAGATCCAAGAAGCACTGGGAGGTGGGGGGGGGGGGGAGAATCTCTATATGTGTGTGTGTGTGTGTGTGTGTGTGTGTGCTTATGTATGTACAAAGCGGGGAGGCATCATTTGAGGGCTTCTAGCCTGGCATCATTTATGTCCTGCCAACAGCAGTGCTTCCTCCAGTGCTTGGAAGATCTTAAAAAGAGGATCTGGCAACTGACAGATCTTCCCCATGGCCATAGTGAATCCAAATGTGGTCCTAACCTCCCCCTTCCAGGCTCATCAGAGAGGCAGTATGGCAGAGGAGAAAGGCAGGAAAGACCATGGGTTTGATTCCTGTCACTGGCACTTCTTAGCTGTGTGACAATGAGAAAGGCACTTAACTCTGTGTGACCCAGTTTATTCCTTTGGCTCCTGGTATAAGGGACCTCATAAGGTTGTTGGGAGATAGTAAATAAGATGACATATATAAAGTGCCCCACACATGCCATATCTCTTCCTCTTTCCTACTTAGCCCTCTCCATATAATCTCCTCAGAGGCAGCACGGTATGATGGGGGAAAGGGCTGGCTTTGACACTAGGGAGATCGAATTCAAATCCTACTTGGACAGGGACGGACTGCAGCCATGGGAAGTCACTTGTGCTCATATTTCCCCTAGGAAGGGAGAGGGAAAAGGGAACTAGCATTTATTAAGCACTTACTATGTGCCAGACACTGTGATAAATGCTTTATAAATATTAACTCATTTGATCTTCCCTACAACCCTGGAACATAAGTGCTATTGATGAGATGATGGTGTGTTAGCTAACATTTATAGAATACATACTGTGTGCCAGGTACTGTGTTAAATGCCTTATAATTATTATCTCATTTTATCCTTACAACAACCCTGGGAGATAGGTGCTATTATTATCACCCCCATTTTATAGATGAGGAAACTGAGGCAGAGTTGAAGCGATTTGCCTAGGGTCCACAGTTAGACTAGGGTTGGTTTTGAACTCAGGAATTCCTAACTGCAGGCCCAGGAAAATCTCAGAGATTCACAGTTACCAAGGAGTTGTCAATCTTTACTGGTGAGAGAGTTGCCTCACACAGATGAAGTCACAAGTCCAAACTGTATCATCTCCTCCTACCAGATGCGCCAAGTCACTGTTGCTCCTGTTTTTCTATCTCTGAGCTTTTGCTCACACCATTCCCCTAAGCCATGGCATGCCCAGCCCCTTTAAGATCCTATCCCTTCAGCATGAACCCAACTCAAATCCCATCTCCTTGACTGCTTCCAGGGCTTCTCTGTCCTTTAACCTAGGCGATCGGTTGGCCCAGTGGAAAGAGCACTGGGCTTGGAGTCAGGAAGATATGAATTCAAAATTTGACTTTAGATACTTCCTGTGTGACCTTGGACAAGTCACCTTAAATCTCTGTCTGCCTCAGTTTCCTCATGGGATAATATCAGCTCCTTCACAGGGTTGTTGTGAGGACTCATGAGATAAAATTGTAAAAGTGCTTATCATAGTCCCTGGTACATAGTCGTAGTTAATAAATGCTTATTTCTTCCTTCATCCAGCACTGACTGTACCGCTCGATTAGCATTTCAGGTAGACTGTCTTTATCTCATCATATGTAATTAGTCTGGTCTTAAGCTCTTGGAAATCTTCAAACTCAAAACTTTTTTCTATAGAATAACAACAATAATAATATTAATAACCAGCATGTATAGAACACTTAAGGTTTACAAAGCACTCTCTATGTGTTAACTCATTTGTGAGCTAGGCACCATCATTCTCACCATTTTATAAATGAGGAAGCTAGACCCTGAGTGACTTGCCCAGTGACACATGGCTACAAAGTGTCAAGGCAGGATTCAAATTCAGTTCTTTCTGACTCAAAGTCTTCTCCATTCTATCCACTGGGCCACCTCACTGCCCACAGGGCTCGTCAGAGCACACAGCTTTGGATCAAAGGAGAGAATATATGTAAAGCTTGGTGAGCCTTAAAGCACTGTATGAATATCAGCTATTATTATTGCTGATTGATTGTGTCCCTCTCCTTTAGACTGTAGGGAGGGAGAGCAACATAACCAGAACAGTACATAGATGGAATCCATGGATAGTGTCTTTACCTTAATACCTGCCTTTTCCAGTGGACCATATGGTCTAGTCTGTCCCTTTTTGGGACAGGCTCAAGGAGGCCATCTCGTCCTGTCCCCCTTATTTCATAAAGGGAGAAACTAAGGTCGGGTATCATGATCTTGAGTTGGAAGGGACCAGAAAAGCCATCCTAATTCAACCCATCCCCCACTCCCTGCCATTTTACAGATGAGGAAACTGAGCTTAGGGAGGTTAAGGGTCTCCAAGGTCACACAGGTAGTAAATCCTAGAAGTAGGATTTGAATCTGATCATCAAATTCTAGGGCAGCTAGGTGGTGTAGTGGATAAAGTGCCAAGCCTAGAGTCAGGCAGACCTATCTTCCTGACTTCAAATCTGAGAGAAGGGTGAAGGAAGAGGGGGAGCTGGTGGTTATTGTTGGGAGAAGTGGCCACATTGATGGATCCCATCAGCCCTACCCCACATGTAGCCTAACCATGTCTCCTCCCATATGAGTCTTGTCCTTGGTGAGAGTCAACAAATGGTTTACCATCAAGGGAGGGTTAACACTTGTTGGAGGAACTCAAGTAAGACTAGCCTGGCTTTGCCCCCACGTTTCTCCAGAGCAAGAAAATAAGATCCTAACCAAGAAGATAGAGGTGTCAGCATCACATTTTTCCCATATCATTGAGATCCTGCCAGGCTCAAAGTCAGTTGTGCCACCCTGCCTCTGCTAAGAGGGTCAGTGTGGCACATTGACAAGAGCACTGGGTTTTGTGTCTTTGAATCACCAGTACCTACTGCTGGTACACAGTAGGCATTCAGTACATACTCGTTGATTGGAGTTGAGACAGAGGACCTAGATTCAAGTCCTGACTGTCACTTAGTAGCTGTGTGACCTTGAGCAAGTAACTTATCCTCTCTGTGGCTCAGTTTCCTCATATGTAAGATAGGAAGTCTAGGTCTGACTAGATTGATCTCTAAGATCCTCCAGATGGAGATCTGAGTTCTAGTTCTGTTTCTTTCACCCCACTGTTCAGCTCTGTGACCTTGGAAATCAAGATATCACCTTCCTGGTCGTCATTAGTCCTCTTCGAGAACAAAGGACAAATAACAATAATGTGACCTTGGCAAATCATGTGTTTCTAGCTTCACTTTCCTCATCTGTAAAATAAGGGTGTTGGGTAAATTAGGGCAATTCCTCTTCTTCCTTGAGCCTGTTTTCTTTCTTTTTTTTTTTTGGTGGGGCAGTGAGGGGTAAGTGACTTGCCCAAGGTCACACAGCTAGTAAATGTCAACTGTTTGAGGCTGGATTTGAACTCAGGTCCTCCTGAATCCAGGACAGGTGCTTTATCCACTGACCTGTTTTCTTATCCATAAAGGAGGGAGTTGGTCCAAATGGACTCCAAGTTTCCTTGCGCTCTTTGAGGCAGCTCACTCTGCCTGATAACCCATTTGACATCTGTACAGACTTCCAGACCAGCCCTCGGCCCCCATTGTGGGCGTGGGCACTCCCAGGAACCTCAGGGAGGCGCTGTTGCTCTTACAAACAGTATCCTCAACAACATCTTAGCTCCTCTGCCTTGTATCTGCAGGAGGGATTAGGGTGGGGCTGGGAGAATGCCTCCTGGGTTCTTTGCCTCCAACGACTTGCTTTTCCTTGGGCGATCTTTTTTTAGGGAAGCTCTTTCAAACTTGCTAGTACATTTCTGGACACTGGCACCGCCACCCCCCCACTTTAAACTTTACTCTCCATTGGAGTCCTCAAAACTGAGTAATGAGACCCTGCCCAGACCAAGTATCTCTCATTAATGCTAATCAGAGACTCGCTGCTAATCAAGGATGAGAACATTTGAACCACCAAGCCTGCTGGTTTGACAATGTTCCCAGTGCCCATAACTCTAGGCAATGACTGTAAGGGATCTGATGGTTGAAGAACCAAGAGTATTTTCTCTTTTAAAGTCCTGTTTGCACCAATCTCGTTCCATTCTATCTATCCCTCCTGATTTCTCCAGATCTCTAGAGACAGGCCGCTGTGTCTTTGGCCCAGGATGCTTCAGCTCAGCAGGGTTGAGGGTGTTTGGAGCTGACTCAGAAGATTCCCTGAGAATGACTTAGCCCCAGGCTCGTTGGAACTTTAAGTGTCCCATGAGAGAGATTGCTCGGGAATTGGACAGTGCACAGGGGTTAAGGCCTGGAGACTGTCTGGCCCCAATTATTTCTTTGTTTTAAAACTCTGGGGAAAATAGAAGGTTGCTCTATGGATGATGAAGGGTCCACACACTTCCTTCCTTTGCCTGCTGTCCCCTCCCTCCCCTCTCTCAGCTTTCCTCCTCTCCCCATCTCCACTTTCTCCCTCCCCCCTTCCCTCCCTCTGCCTTCATCTCCCTATCCTCTGCTCCCCTCCCTCTCCCTTTCCTCTGCTTCTTCCCTCTCCCTTTCCTCTGCTTCCCTCCCTCTCCCTTTCCTCTGCTTCCTCCCTCTCTCTTTCCTCTGCTTCCTCCCTCTCTCTTTCTCTGCTTCCTCCCTCTCCCTTTCCTCTGCTCCCTCCCTCTCCCTTTCCTCTGCTTCCTCCCTCTCCCTTTCCTCTGCTCCCTCCTTCCCTCTCCCTCCTACTACTCCCCCCCTCTCCTTTCCAGACTTCTCTCTGTAAAATGAGAGTTGAACTAGATGACCTCTAATGTCTCTTCCAGCTCTAAACCCTATTATCTATTCCCTTCACCCTCCCTCTTTCCTCCTCCAAGATCCTTCTGTCCTCCTTCCCCTCCTCTCCCCCTCCCCTTAATCAAATGAACTGGCAGCCGTCCTCCCTCTCCCAGCCTGTGACCTCTGACCTCCCTCAGGACTTCACGGGTGGCTCTGCCCCCGACCTGACATCCCCTACTCCAACCCAGCTCTCTGACTTGCTTATTTGGTCAGTGGGCCTCAGTTGCTAGGTTTGGCCAGCTGCTGTTTGGGGTTCAGCAGCTTGGGGAGGGCTGGGCAGAGTCTGGAGCAGATCCAGGAGACTGAGGGGGTAAGTGCCCCATCCACCTCTGCTTTTCACCCTGCCTGGAATTTTGTCTCCATGGTCTGCTCTCATAAAATCATCTCCAGAAATGTCTTCTCCTGAGGGGTGGTAATTGCTGCTACAGATGTGGCAGGAACTGATCTCCAACTGTACATTGTATGCTTAATTATGTCTTCCCTGATTACTCACACACCCAGGGCTGTGTGTATTCTGTAGCTAATAACTTCCCAATTATTCGTAGGCAAGCCTGCACATTCAGTAACCCTTCTGTCCCTATCTGGGACTGGGCAGTAGGATCTGGGCAAGACTGGGTTTATCATGGTCATGTGACAGAGAAACCATGTGCCCCTTAGGGATTCTCAAGTAATTTTTTTTCAGACTGAAACCTATTAAGGTCCTCGAATGTTAATCCTGTGGCTATGCAGTTAATCTAGGGGGCATATCCAAACATGGGCTATAGTTACCTGCCCATAAGGAATACAGGGAAGGGCAAGCCTGCGTACAATAATTATATTTTAGCTGAGCTCAGAGGAGATGGCCAGGCTAAGATGACTACAGGTCAGGGTGGCCTGCTCCATTGTCAGCAGAAAGTTGGTTACGGTCAGGTGAAGTCTTTCTGGAAACAACCATATGAAACACCAGTAAGGATTCCAAAGGGGATCCTGTGTAAGATGTAAGGGCTCTGGAGTCTTTTCTCTCTTTGTGGGGCCCTCATGAAGGTCCCCTTAAGAATAGATCTCAGGGGCAGCTAGGTGGCACAGTGGATAAAGCACCAGCCTGGATTTAGGAGGAGCTAGAGTTCATTTCTGGCCTTAGACACTTGACACTTACTAGCTGTGACCCTGGGCAAGTCATTTAACTCTCATTGCCCTCCCCCCCAAAAAAAAAAATATAGCTCTCTGCTGGATTCTTCAGGTTGGGTACTTTTCTAGAGTCCATAGCTTTTCTAGAATCCATAGCTAGCACTTCTCTCCATTGTGAGGAATCGCAGTTCTGGAATCAACTGCTGTCTCGGGTGACTGTCTTTCTCCATCTCTCTGAGGTGCTACTACTTCCACCAGTCTAGTAACCACTACTACCAACTCCAGCTGCTGGGTGGGACCTCTGGATGGCCCAAACTCACACAGTTGCCTTGGCGCTCCTCACTAAGAACTCTCCAAGATCAGAAAAGAATAAAAGCAATAGAAACAGGAACTATGTGTTCATGAACACTGGTGGCCTGGGGGAAAGAAAGGTCAGCTTATAGAAGATACACTTCAACCCACCCAGCAGCTCCAAATGTTTTTTGGTGTTTTTTTTTTCCCACTTGAAGCCACTAAAGGAGAGGGAAAGAGATATTGAGGGTCGCCGCTTTGGTATGCACACCTAGTTCTGGATCAGCTACCCCTGAGTCATCAGTTTTTCTGGCTCTGAAGCCAATTAGAAAATTTTTCTTCATCACATAGTGATGAAAAAAAACAAAAACAAAAAAACACCCTCTGAGTCATCATGACTAGAAATGGCCTCTCAATGTTCCATATATTGGATTGAAACCAGGCTGGGGAAGGGGTAAATCTGAGCATATTACATCTGTTAACAGCTGTATCACCCACATGGGTGACTACTTCCCACTACACCTCAGTCAAGTCCATTTACATGGAACCAGAGTGGTCAGAGACTACTTTTGTGTCCATTAATGTACCATGTTACATTTCTTCCTCTTGGGCCTCGGTTTCCTCCCCTGTAAAATGAGAGAGTTGGATTTAGATACTAAGGGGGGGGGAATGATTGCTCCCTTCACATATTTAAAGGGATGTCATGGGAAAGAAGGATTAGATGTGATCTGTATGGCCCCAGAGTGTAGAACTAGGTATCAGATAGAGCAGACCTAGCCTTTATATGAGGGAAAACTTCCCCAAAATCTGGACAAAAGTCTAATTTCCTGCCTCAGGAGGTGGTGAATTCCTTAATACAGAGGTTCATTAAGCAAAAGGTAGATTACCAAAGACTGATAATATTCTAGAGGAGGACTTCCATTTGGGACATTTGTATGACAAAATTAAGGTTCAGACAAGTCAAATGAGTAGCCCACAATCACATAGACAGTAAGCATAGAGACTGGATTCAGACTCAGGTCCCCTCGTGACTGAAAGTTGAACACTTTCCATTAACCTTGTTGCCCTCTTTATTTCATGATCTTTTCTAGCTCTCCATCTTAGAAGCTGAATCCTATGATATAGCCTCCTGTTTTGTTCATGTTCCCCACTGTGCTATTTCCAGGACGAGGAGCTGGGGTGGGGATGGAAGGTGGATAAGCCAAGCTGCATAAGTGCTACGCAATGGGGGAGCCTCCCTTTCCTCCCAGGGCAGAGGAAGGGGGGAACCTGGATTGGCTACTCCAAAGCCCTGTCCTAGAAAGTAAAGAAACATAAAGGCTACAATGACCAGAAAGGAAAACAAATGAATATCCAAAGTTTTGAAAATAGACCTTGAGGTGCTACTGCTATCTTTGTGATGGAAGCATTTCAGCTAGATGCCTTCGTTGTCACGATACTGTGTATCTCACTCATTTGCTCATCTGATAAGATTATACTTACCTGTGACTTGTATTTGGCAAAATTTAATTTAATAGTAACCAATGTCCGTTGACTTGACTAGCCAAATACTTGCTTTCCTTAATTTACTGTTCTTAGATCTTTTGGAAAGTTCAGAACGCTCAGAACCAGATACATGAAGAAAGCAGACTGGGAAGATGAGTTAGGAGTTAGAGGACCCGAATTTGAATCCTGACTTGGTGACATACCACCTGTGTGACCTTGGCCAAGTCATTTGTTTCCTCCTCTATGAAATGAAAGGGTTGGACTAGATGGCCTCTGAAGGCCCTTCTAGTTCTAAATCTAGAACCCTTTGTTTTCATAGGGTAGGTTGAGGCAGAAGCATGTTCCCTGGCTCAGAGACCAGCTCCACAACCTTGGAGGATTTCCATGGAAGCCCTCCTCAATCTAGGGACTACCCCTCCCCCCCTCCACACACACACATTCTTGGGTTGGTTGATGCTCAAGGCTGGACCTCTTCAACCTAATTGCTTTATTCATCATCTCATTAGTACCTAGTACTTCAAGGTAGGGGGAATAAAAGAAAATATGTTCTGAGTTCCAACTTGCCATCTGCTGGCTGTGTGACTTTGGGCAGGTCACTTCCCTTTTTTGCATCCCAACCTTAGCTTGGCACAGAGTGAAGACTCAGTTTAGAGTCAGGACTTGGGCGTGGATTCTGACTCCTCCTCACTCTCTAGCTGTGTTAATAATTATTTCTTAACCAGTCATAGCTTCAATTTCCTCATCTGTAAAATGGATGTTCAGACACTCGCTCAACTGGCTTCACAGGATCGTAATAAGGAATTGCTTTATAAAAACCTTTAAAAGCCAGAGAAATGGGAGTTGTTATTGTTCTCTGTAAAGGGAGGGCATTGGATGAGATGATCTTCAAAGTCTCTTCCACTTGTACCACTCAGTAAGTCAGTCAACAAACATGTAAGGCTTGCAATGTGCTAAGAGATAGGAATACAAGGAAAGGCCAAAAGGGCCCTCACCCTTAAGAAGCCTGCATTCTAATGAGAGAGGAACAGCATCTAAATAACTCAGTATACACGTGATATCAGAAGGCTCTGAAGCCCTCTCCAAAGTCCCTTGGAGCCCTAGATGTGAAATGCCCTAGGATTTCCCAGTTTCGAACATTTTTAGCTCAGTGTTGAAAAGAGCAGTCGACCTGAGGGCAATGGGGAGGAAGAGTGAGCGGGGAAGCAGAACCCTTCCTCCAGTGTGGCAAGCTGGGGTGGTCCCAGTGGGCCTTGCACTTTTCGGGGAGCCTGTTGCTGCATCACTTGGAAGTGATTCAGGAGAGCAGGCAGGGAGATGAGGAGCAAGGTGCAGCCTTGTGAGTTGGTATTTAAAGAGAACAAAACCCAAACACCTCAGGTGGCCTCCTATAATCGACAGCTAGGCTGCCCTGCCCTCTTCTTCCAGTCACCAAGGTAACGGGGCTGGGACTGGGGCTGGCTGCCCAGCAACCAGGCCCCTTCCCCACACCCTTCTCTGCATACCTCCCTCAGGCTGCGTGTTGCTGATGACATCTCATAAAATTGCAGGATTTAATAATCATAATAGCAAGAATTTATCTAGTGCTGTGAGGTTTGAAAAATCCTTTACAAACATTATCTCACCGGAGTCTTACAATAACCCTGGGAGGCAGGTGCTGTTATTAATCCCCATTTCATAAATGAGGAAAAGGGGACTGAGGGGTTGTGACTTGCCCAGGGTCACACAACAAATCAATATCTGAGTTCTTCCTGAGTCCTACGTCTGACACTCTAGCTCCTGCACCATCTTGTGCTTGGCTAGCATGGGCCATAGAAAACAAGGAGTCAGTATGGTATAGTAGGAAGTGAGATAGCCTTTAAGGCAAGAACTGCTGAGTTCAATTCCTCTCTCAGTCATTCATGAACTGTGTGACCCTGGCAGAGCCTTACCTCCTCCAAGTTTCTCTTCATCTGTATTTAATCTAAATACTATAGACATGTTATTAGGTAGTCCGCACATCTCATTTACCCCCCATTTTTCAGATGAGAAATCTAAAACTGAGTCTCCAAAAGGGCGAGTGTCTTGTCCAAGGTCTCAAGAGTCTTCTGGCTTGGAATCCAATGTACTCTCTCCTCTTACTGCTGTTGGCAGCTTCCTTCCTCCTATAACACCACTCCCTACTGAATACTCTCATTGCTGTTTACATGATTAGTTCCAGGTTTCATAAGTACAATAATGTTCTTGGGAAAGATGTGTAAGATACCATAATTGTCTTCAAAGAACATACGGTCTAGTTGGGGACACACAGGAGGCATGCCCACCTTCAGATCCCACATCAGGCTGTGCTGAGGATTTGGGAGACGAAGCCTCCCTCCTGTACTATCCTCCAGGGTCAATGGGATTTGGGACAAGCAGGGAGCTCCTTGGTCATTACGCTCAGTCCTAGAGAATCGACTTGGAATCCTAGGATGCTCAGCGGTAAGGAATGGTGGGTATCATTAATCCAACTCCCCTTTACAGGAATGGAAATGTAAACTCCCTTAGCAAAGGCAAGCTGGCTCTCATCTCACAGGTAATAAGGAGCACAGTCTTTTCACTTCAAATGATGGGTTCCCCCCCAACCCTGCCATTTTACCACATTGTCCCTTCACTCCCTCCCTCTCTTCTCTAGCCCCTCCCAACTTTATTATCTTACTGTTTCCAGCCAGGCCTTCCCAAAAGAAGGGGTGCCTCTAAATGGGTTGGGGAGCAGAGCTCCAGGGGGCCTTTGTTGTCAGACATGGGAACAGAACGGGGAGGTGGTAGGGTGACTGCTAGGTGCTGATGGATAGAGAGGGCAGGGCCTCCTCAATCAGAGCAGTGAGGAGGGGAGGAGGAGGAGGAGGAAGAGGAGGAGGAGGAGAAATGTTCTTTATCCACTTTGTCATCCCACCAAAAAAAGAGAGAGCCCACAAGGCCCCGCCCCAGAATGGGATAAACAAGGTTAAGAGAAGCCTCCTAGGCAGGCTGAGGATGCTGGGGCCTCAGCCACCCCCAACCCACATAGATTTGCAGGACCAGCAGAGACTTCCTCACCGGAAGCTGTGACAACTGCCAGTGACTCAGACAGATGAGGCAGGCGGGTGTAGACGCAGACGCTCCTCCCCAGAGGACAGTGGGTGGGGGCTGCTGCCAGCTGGGGAAGGTAGCTCCCGGTTTCAGTTTTTGCTGAAGCAATTAAGCTCAGTCTCCCGGTGACAGCCTCTCCCTAAGCCCTGCCCCCCAATTACTCTCTCTCTTCTTAAGATTATAACCAAGATCCCTCTCAGGATAAACTCTCCTGCCCAGAGCAGGGCTTCATAAATAAACACTTCTGGTCTTGACATCTCTCTTTTCCACTGTGCTTAAAACACACACACACACACACACAACCAAAAAACCCTTGCATTCCTCTGTTTCTTTCTGTTTATAGCCTGCCAACAGCTTCCTGTGCATTATAGCATTTGATCCTCACAGGAGCCAGGGAGGGATGGGAACTAGACCTGAGATTTCATCCTCAGTGTAACATTATTCCCCATTTCATAGAAGGTGAGCTCAAGGAGAGGAAATGACTTGTTCAAAGTCCCCAGTTGGTGGCAGAACCAGGACTAGACTGCCTCCTGATTCCCAGCTTGGTGTTGTTTTTAATGTACCGGTGGCAAAGCCACCACCTGAACCTGGATCTTTTTTTTCCTCAACCCAGCATTTAGCTCTGCTGTTCCTCTCTTAATTATCTCCACTGTATCCTGTATATAATATATTTGTTTCCATGTGGCCTTCACCCATTAGACTATGAGCTCCTTGAGGGCATATGCCCTTCTTTGTATTCGAAGTGCTTGTCATGATGACAGGTCACATAGTAAGCCCTTGGTAAATGCTTGTTGACTGACTGACTGACATGACCAATATGAGGTTTAAACAAAGCAGAAGCTAGCGTGTGTGTATGTATGTGTGTGTGTATGTGTATGTATATATGTATCACTTGAAAGTTTGCCGAACTCTGTATGAATATCTCATTGATCCTCCATCGACCCTGCAAGGGAGGTGCTATTATTATCAACCCTGGAAGGTATGGTGCCATTATAGCTGACTTACAGCTGAAAAACTGAAGCAGACAGAGGTTTAGTGACTTGCCCAGGGGTCACATGACTAGTCAGTGTCTGAGGCTGGATCTGAACTCAGGTCTTCTTGACTCCTTGACTCTAGCTACTGAACCATCAGCTGCCTAGTTTTACTTTAGCCTGGACATTTTTTACATAGATCTTCACTCTATATTTGTTATATGTACTTGTCTTTTCCATTGGAATATAAGTCATTGCAAGCAGGGATTTGGTTCATTCTTTGTACTCATAGCCAAAGCACCTAGCACAGTTCCGGACACATAGGTAGCCTTTATTAAATGCTTGTTCATTGGTTTATTTTGGGGTGGAGCCTCAGAACAAGCAGTTGGGGTGATGTCTGTTTGTTGTCAAAGCTCTGGACCTTCACTTGTACTTAGTGATATTCACCCCAGAGGTTTATTCTAGCCACATGTGACTCAGAGGAAGTATTTCATTCAGGGGTCTCTACCCAAAGGGACCACAGGAAATGATCTGATAGTCACTGATGAGGGTCCTCTCCAGATCTAACTCTCAAGATCCCAGAGGCATATAGCAGTCACTTGGGGAGGGACTAAGGCAACCAGAGCTCTTGGGAAGGTTATAAATGGGAGTCCTCTCTCCTTCCTCCTCCATCATTGCTTAGTCTCCACACCTGCCGCACCTGCCCTCTCCTGCCCTGCTGTGCCTAGCCTGTGCCCCATTGTGGCTAATCTGAGTGAGCTCTGGTGCTACTGGATCGCTTGAGGCTGAGATTTTCCACAGATAAGGGCCTGAGGGTGTGCCACCACCTGGGGTATGGTGCATTTTCATGGAGACTCTGGAAGGCAGAAGGCATGCTGAAACAGGGAAGGGCAGGGTTCCTTCAGGAGGATCCCAAACTGCCTCAGTGGATGTCCCTTTTAAAGAAACAACCTGGGTGCCATAGTTTCCACCAGATCCCCACCTTGGATGAAAGCTGCCCCAACCCTCCTCTCCTTCTCTTCCTCTAACAAGGGAATGAATAAACAAAGACGCTGGCAGCTATTTGGGAAGGTTTGCCAATGCCAATTGCCAGTTACTTTAATGGGAGGCTGTCCCCAGAAATGACAACTTTCCATTGGGCTGTGTTGGCTTAGGTTGTTTAACTCTGTTGGTTAGGTTTTTTTGGTTGGTTTTGGTTTGTGTTTTTTGTGGGGCAAATTAGGGTTAAGTGACTTGCCCAGGGCCACACAGCTACATGTGTCAAGTGTCTGTGGAAAGATTTGAAACTCAGGTTCTCCTGAATCCCATGGACTGGTGCTTTCTCCACTATGGCCACCTAGATGCCCCAGGTGTTTAACTGTGAACTGAAGCATGGAAAACCTAGGTCCCCGTGGATTCAAGATAGACTCGGGGAATCGCTGAGACTCATCCAGGTCTGACATTCGATGATTTAGGTTGGTTCAAAGACCACCCCCTGCCTTGAAGGATGCCCAGCAGACTACAAAAGCTAGGAAAGCAAACTGATCCATCATCCTGAAGGATCAGAGGAAAAGAGAAAGGAAAGCAACAACCACATCTGTGACTCATCAGGCATTTCTTGAACAATTACTTTGTGTCAGGCACGGGGCGGTGGGGGGGTACAAATACAACAAGTAGCTTTTCTAGGCACTTGGAGAGTATGAATGGGAGGGAGACCCGTAAGGCGGCTCAAATATCATCGAATCAGTCAAGGAGTATTTATTAAGCTCTGGGTTATAAATACAAATCACAGTACCTGCCCTTAGGAAGCTAATACCCTACTAGAATTCAGTAGGGGGAAGAAGATGCCTTCATAAACCACTAGAAGCCAGGGAAGAATGGAATCAGAGAATTCCAGATGGGATAAAGAGTAGAGAAGAAGAAAAATGTGAGACACATCGGGCATCCGTGAAAAGAAATGTCAGGAGATCTGGTCCAGGCTCCCAACTCCCCATATTTATTAGCTGTAGGACCATGAGTAAGTCCCATAAGCCCTCTGAACCTCACCTTTCTCATCTGTAAGTTTGAGGCAAGGATTCTGGCAAGACCTGTCTCTCAGGGTGGTGCTAGATGGAAAACGCTTTATAAACATTAAAGTACCATCTCCTTCAGAGCTACTGTTGTTACCGGGAGTGGCATAATAGTCCAGTTTGGGCTGGAGTATGAGGAGGAAGGAAATTAGCGTTTTATTAGTGCCTATTCTAATGACAGGCATATAAAGGCTAAGCACTTTGCAAATACTATCTCATTTGATCCTTGCAAAATCCCTGGGAGGTAGGTGCCATTATTATCCCCATTTTACAGATGAAGAAACTGAGGTAGAGGGACTTGCCAGGGTCATGCAGCTGTTTAAGTGTCTGAGGCCAAATTTGAACTTCGTCTATCCCCTGGGCCACCTAGAGTGAACAAAGGAAGATAGGACCTCAAATGCTAGACTAAGAAGCACTGACTTGATTTCATAGTCAGTGCAAGGGCCTTGACAATATGAGCAGGAGGGGGCAGCCTAATGAGAACTGTGCTAGAAGAAGATGATGCCAACATGTGGGAGTATATTGGACTAGGGAAAGACTCCATGGAAACAGACAGCAGAGCGTGGAGGGGAAGGTCAGATGAAATCGGGGGGACAGAGATTGCCAGGTATTTCCTGAGAGCTGGTCCATGTCCCAGAGGTCAGGTTTGTTGCATGTCAGGAAAGAATTGTTCTAATTAAGTCACATGGCTGAGAGTGATAAATAGGCAGTCTTTCCTACTTAGCCTGGGGACTAGAAGGAGCCCATCCAGAGACAGCCTGTTCCCCAAATGCCCAGCACAGCCTCAAACAAAGGGACCTAGCTCTCTCGCTCTGGTCACTTCCCCCCTCCCCCCCCCACCACCATCCAAAAGAAGAACAAGATTTCTCCTCTTCAGATCCCAGCCTTGGGACCACCCTGTCTGTAGTCCTTTCCTCAGCCCTTGAGAGGAAGTCATCGGCAGGCATCACATGATCAGTTTGGCCCTGTGGAGCAAGGCATTGACATCCCTTGCTAATGGGAGGAAATGTTGGATACGCAGCTCAGTTACAGTGCCCAGTTTGACATAGAGAAGACTGTCTTGATGTCCTTGCCTAGTACCTAGCTTAGGTACCTGAAGCCAGTCAGTGACTTATTTATGAGCCTCTCTTTTTCACTAGCTTGGTTTTGCTTGGGAGGAAAAAAAATAGATCTGAAGTGTCCATTTTCTGCGCTTAAATAACTTCATTGTGACAGTCCATGTTTTCTTCTTGCTGCTCATTATAGCCTTTTTTCTTCATTCATTTCCTTCCCCCCCCCCCAAACAGTTTATTTAGAAAACCGAGGCCCCGAAGGTCAGGTCACTTTTCCAAGGTCACACAGGCAGTAAGTGACTGGCTATGTATTGTAGAGAGAGCAGTGGTTTGGGAGTCATGGGGACCTGGGCTGGAATGATTATTTCTGCTGCTTATGAGCTATCACTCCCCATCCTTAGACCTCAGTTACTTCATCTTTAACAAAAGAGAAGTTGTGCTAGAATAGGAGTTCTTAACCTTTTTGTCTCCCTTCTACCTCTAAGACCTTCTCCCCTTGCAAG
This sequence comes from Dromiciops gliroides, assembly GCF_019393635.1. NCBI lineage: Eukaryota > Metazoa > Chordata > Mammalia > Microbiotheria > Microbiotheriidae > Dromiciops > Dromiciops gliroides. Next base: position 642,025,205 of record NC_057862.1, read on the forward strand.
ATCCCCCACCTCTTGCTCCACTGGCGAGGTCCTGCATTTTGAGGAGAAGCCTCTGGCCAACCATCCTTCCTTCCTTGCCCTGCTCTGGCCTTCACCACCATGAGGCATAGGGGTTGGGAGGGAGGACCTTCTTCCTTTCTTTTCTTTATTGTCTTCTCCCATGTTGTTCAGTCATGACCCTGCAGAACAAACTGTCTGTGGTGTTTTCTTGGCAAAGATACCTTGAACGGTTCACCCATTTCCTTCTCCAGTGGGTTAAGGCAGCAGAGGTTAAGGACTTGCCTGGGGTCACACAGTTAATAAGTGTGCTGAGGCTGGATTTGAACTCGGGTTTCCCTGACTCCAGTGAGCCACCTAGCTGTGCCCCTTTCTTCCATACTAAATACTTAATAAATGCTTGTTGCAGGGCAGCTAGGTGGTACAGTGAATAAAGTACCAGCCCTGGAGTCAGGAGGACCCGAGTTCAAATCTGGCCTCAGACACTGTACATTTACTAGCTGTGTGACCCTGGACAAGTCACAACCCCAATTGCCTCACCAAAAAAAAAAATACATGCTTGTTGTTCAATTGCCTGTTGACCCCTTTGGCAATCTCATGAAACCTTTGGAAGCCCTTCTCTAAATAATTTTAAATGCATAAATAAAAATAGGATCACAAAGGAAACTTATTATATGAAATACAATCAGCAATATATTTATATATCAATATATATATGTCATATATAATATACGTACAGCTCATTGCATATATCAATACATTATATGTAATATATGTATAGAAATATATATTGCTACCTATTACATATAATATATTGATATATATTGATATTACATTGATAATATATATATACACACATAATAATTTTAAAACCAAGTTCTCAGACATCAGGTTAAGGGACCTTGGACTATTTGGTCTCCAAGACTCCTTTCAATTCAAATACAAGAATCTTATATCCATGATGCTGCCCTCGTTCCTCTGTACCCCCTTCCTCCCTTCATAAGATGCCTGGGAGGCACAAAAAGTAGGTACAGAATCAGGATTAGAAACTCAGATCTTCTGGCTCTGAATCCAGCATTCTTGCACTGTCCCAGACTGCCTTCCTCAGCCTCTCTTTCAGAGCCTCTCATTATAATTCGGCTTCAACAAACATTTATTATGAACCAGGCCAGCTAGGTGCACAGTGAATCAAGCAATGGCCTTGGATTCAGGAGGACCTGAGTTCAAATCCTGCCTCAGATACTTGTACACTTAGAGCCATGTGACCCTGGGCAAGTCACTTACCCTTATTGCCGCCTCTCACACACACACACACACACACACCAAAACAAAAAAAAAAACAAAAAAAAAAAGATCAGTGGGATCATAACTGGGAAGAACCAGGCAAAAATTAATTAATTAATTTAAAAAAAAAAAAAGAATCAGGCTATGGGGCAGCTAGGTGGCACAATGGATAAAGCAACAGCCGTGGAGTCAGGAGGTGCTGAATTCAAATCTGGACTCAGACACAATAACACTATTAGCTGTGTGACCCTGGGGCAAAGTCACTTAAGTCCCAATTGCCTCACCCCCAAAAAAAAATTAAAAAAAAAAAAAAGAACCAGGCTAGAGGAGTGGATGAGGGAAACCAGAACATGTTCTCTGCTCTCAAGGCTCTTAACATTCTGAAGACTAAAACATGTCAGGTGGCTAAATATAAGAGAATTGGAAGAGGGAGGAGAGCACTGATGGTATGAGTTAGGGGCGAGGCTGTGTGATGTCAGGAAGGCTTCCTAGAGGAGGCAGACGGGAGCTGAGCCCTGAGAAGAGAGCACTTCTCAGACATGGACATTGCAGGTGTGAATGTGGAGAAAAAAGCTGGAGAATGTCAAGTTCAAGGACCAGCTATTTGGTGCAGTGAAAGGATGCAATAGGAAATAAAGCAGGAAATGGAAGCTTAGGGGCAGTAGGGAGCCACTGAGACTTCTGAGCAGGGAGTTACATTGTCACACTTGTGTCTTAGAAAGATCAGGTTGGCAGCCATGGGGAGGAAGGATTGGAGAGAGGAGAGAACAGAGGATGGACAGAGACCGATCAGGAGATGTTACAATAGGCCTGATCAGAGGTGATGAGGACCTGAATTACCGAGGTGTTTACCATGGAAGTGGACAGAAAGACATGATGACAAAAGAGAAGTAGTGAGGATAGGATCTCCTTACCTTTCTCACAGCTAGGTGGCACCACAGTACACAGAGTCCTAGAAGACTGGTTCAAAATCTAGTCTCAGACACTTAATATCTGTGTGACCGCTGGGCAAGTCATTTAACCTCTGGTTTGCCTCAGTGTCCTCAAATGCAAAGTGGGATAATAACAGCACCTATCTCCCAGGGTGTTGTAATAGTTTTTGTACATCTCTAACAGTGCCCAGCACATAGTAGGCATTTAATAAATGTTTGTTATTCCCTTCCCCTCTATTCTTCTCAAGGAAATTTGCTCAGTTTCCCCTTTGTTCTGCTGGTCCACTTGAGCCTTCCCAAGGTACTCCACAGAGCATACTCTTCACTTCCTCTTGGCTCCTCTGATTGTACTGTATGTCTTTTCACTATTTAAGCACTAAACTCCTACTTTCTTCTCCCCACCCTCCCTGAATGACAATAATACCTTATGTTTCCCTAAGGCTTTAAGGTTTACAAAAAGCTCTACTTTTATTATCTGATCCTTGCAAACATCCTGTGAGGTGTTTGTTTTTTGTTGTCTTTATTTTCATTGATGGATGAGGAAAATAGGCCCTGAGAGGTTAATTGACTTGCTCAGAGTCACACAGGTGGTCCGGGGGCAGGATTTGCACCCATGTCTTTCTGACTCCAAGCCCAGGGCTCTCTCTACCCAGCACTCCGCACTGCCTCCTGACTCAAAAGAAGCATTTCTTCACAACCTCCCCCATTCCAAACCAGCCAGCTAGTCCTGGCACCACAAGCGACCTTATCCTTTCTCGCACAAAATGTACACACTTAATCTTATCTCAAACATGTTGCCCTTTGTTTATTCTGGTTCAAGGTTAAGGGTGTTTTCTGAGGCTGTGGAACAGAGTGAAGCAAACTGGCCCGTAGGAGGAGGATCGGGGCCTTCTGACCTTGGTCTCATTCGCTCTGTGCTCAAGTAAGCAGGAAACATTGAAGCCTCTAGGGTCCTTGGAAGCTAGTCCCACCCCCTCATTGGACCCATGCAGAAACCCACCATCCTTAGTCCAGGGGAAATGACCCATTCAAGGTGGCTCAAGGCAGTAACTGGCCCCAGCTAGGATTTGACCTCAGGTCCTCTTACTCCAAATGGTGATTTCTTTCTACCACATCACGCTGGGCGAGAGAGACCTTTGGGGTCGAACCCAAATAGAAATGGGGACCTAAACCGTACATCAACAGCCCTGTGGGCTGCGTATCTACTTAGTTTCAAATATGTCGTGTTATCCATGTTTTACTGTATTTTATTTATTTTATGAAACATTTCCCACTGTTTTCATCCGGTTGGGCAGCTGGGTATTGGAGGCTGAGTCTTTGAGCTCATCCAGTCCAACCCTGTCACAGAGGCAGACGATGATTGTGACCTGGTCTGGTCTTCTGTCTTCTACTCTTCCTTCCATCCCTAAAACTAGAGTTCTATGAGGATGAGATGGTGAGTTGGTAGGGAGTGGTCGAACTAAGCCTGGAGCCCCAGATTTGATTACCCAAAGGCCAAGTCGCTTTCTACTCCTCTCCTTTTCTGATACCTCAAAAATCATGTCCCTTGAAGATCAAAGGAAGGAAATGAGAATGTTTAGCCAAGAAAAGGCAAGACTTAAGGAGGAAATAATTGAGGTTGTGGTTTTTGGTTTGGGGATTTAGGAGGGCAGATGGAGTAAAGTGACTTGCCCAGGGTCACCACAGTTAGTAAGTATCTAAGAGCTGGATTTGAACTCAGATCCTCCTGACTCCAGGGTCAGTGCTCTATCCCATCATACCCCCTAGCTGCCCCTACTCCAGTCTTTGAAGGCTATCCCATGGGACAGGAATGAGCCTTGTGCTCTAACTCGGCTCCAGAGGGTCAGAACCACAAGCAATCGGTAAAGGTTTCAAAGAGCAGATTTTGGCTTGATAGAAAGGAAGACATCCTAAACATGGTACGGGCTTGGGGGGCAGCTAGGTGGCGCAGTGGATAAAGCACCGGCCCTGAGTCAGGAGTACCTGAGTTCAAATCCGGCCCTCAGACACTTAACACTTACTAGCTGTGTGACCCTGGGCAAGTCACTTAACCCCAATTGCCTCACTAAAAAAAAAAAAAAGATGGTACGGGCTTTCTCAAGAGGTAGTAGATTCCTTCTCCTTGGAGACATCTTTAAGCAAAGACCGACTGGCCATTAGAAATGCTGGAAATGGGGCAGCTAGGTGGCACAGTGGATAAAGCACCAGCCCTGCATTCAGGAGGACCTGAGTTCAAATCTGGCCTCAGACATTTAACACTTACTAGCTGTGTGACCCTGGGCAAGTCACTTAACCCCAATTGCCCATCAAAATAATAATAATAATAATAATGCTGGAGATGTTTCCGATCTTGGGAGGCTTGTGAGGACTTGCTCTTGTTCAATTATAGGATGGTTCAATTATGTCTAGTAAGGATCTAGGGCTGGATTTGAACTCGAGTCCTCCTGACTTCAAGCCCAGCACTCTACCCACTGTACACCCAGCTACCCTGCCCCCCAAAAAGGAGAGGAGACTTCTCCAAGAACACACAAGTAACAGAAGAGTCAGGATTCCCTAGTAACCCATCTGCTTCCAGACGCAGTGTCCATGTAGACAAGAACCCCAGATCTTCTTCCCTGTCCTAGCTGCAATGGTTACCATGTACCATGAGGACTATGCCCATACCCCTTTCTGCTAGGACTGTTTCCCCATCAGGCACATGGAAATCATATGTCTCTTTCCCTCCCACCCTTCAGCCCCTCTCTCTCCTACTTCCTAGAACAGATGGGGAATGAATCAGATAATGACCAGACAGCACTCAGAGAAAGGCCCTGGGAAGGCTGGAAGATAACTGGAAAGTATCATTAGTCCTTTTGCTAGTGGACTGTGAACACCTTTTGATTTCTAAGGTCCCTGGCAGAGTTCTCCTCTCCCAGCCTTCTCTTTTCAGCTGGTAAGGACCCCGAAAGTGTCAGCTGGTGGCTAAGTACCCGGGTAAATAAGATGAATAATATCATTATCTAGCATCTTTTCTGAAAATTCTGGTCTGTCTGGCTCACTGTGGCCTTTATTCTGAGCTGACATAGATTTCAGCCAGCAATAAAAGGGAAAGAGGGCACCTCTCCATTTCTGAATAAGAGTAATATCTTAAATTAAGACAGAGTGTTTGCCTTAGAACACAGAGGATAGCTGTTCCGTGTTCCCGGTGGGGAGAAGGTCGAGCGTGTTAGCAGCGTGGGGGAGAAATGTCTGCTGTGGCTTTTTACAGTCTCCTAGGCTTGTTGTTTGGTAAGCCTTAAAATGCTAGATAAGTATGAGTTGTTTATTATTATTCTTTTAAAATGTAGTCTTTTGCCCAGAACAAGCTAATGAGATCCTAGCCTGAATTACTAGGGGCATAGTGTCCAGGATTAGGGAGGCCCCAGCCGTGCCGTCCTCTGCCCCCATTCAGACCACACCTAGAATACTGTGTTCGGTACTGATCCCCATATCTCAGGAAGGATGTTGCAATCTGGAGTGTGTCCAGAGCAAGGAGACCGAGATAGTGAAGGCACCAGAAAACCACAGTGTATGAAATTAGTTAAAGGAATTAGAGATTTATATTAGTAATGTTATTTATTTGATGCTGTTTATGTTTATAATAATGATAACTCAGGTTTATAGAGTACCTAAGTTTTGCAGTCCCCCTTTATATGTGTGGTTTCATCTGCTTTACACAACAACCCGTGAGGTGCTCTTTCATACTTGGGTTGTTGTTGTTCATCTTTTGTTTTCAAAGAGGACCAATGACATCACAGGTCTTGACTTGTGCACGAATTGGATTTAAGATGAAGGAGAACTGGGAAAGGCTTCTTGCCAAAGGTGGGATTTCAGCTAAAATTTGAAGGAAGCCAGGAAACAGAGAGGAGGAAGAAGAGGAGGAGAAGGAGGAGGAGGAGGAAGAAGAGAAGGAGGAAGAGGAGGAGGAGGAGGAGGAGGAGGAGGAGGAGGAAGAAGAGGAGGAGGAGCAGGTGGTGGTGGTGGTACAATATTCCAGGCATGGGGGAGGCAGCTGGTGAAAATGCTGAGAGATAGAAGATGGAGCATCCTGGGTGAGGAAGCCGGAATCACTGGTTCCCAGAGTCCATGGGGGTGCGTAAGGATGGGAAGACTGGCAAGGTAGGAAGAGGGCCAGCTCCCGATGGGCTTTAAAAGCCAGAAGATTGTATATTGGATCCTGGAGTTCATAGGGAGCCACTTGAGTTTATCGAATAGGTGGGTGAGATGGTCAGACTTGTACCTAAGGAAGATCAGTGCAACGAGCACTTTTGTCTCCCTGTTTGGGATATTACAGAAAGTCTCACCAGGGCTGTTGTGTTCAGTCCTGGGCCCCACATTTTAGGAAGGGCCTCAATAAGCATGAAATGAACAGTGTCCAGCAAAGGGCCACCAGGACACTAGAAGGGCTCTGCCTGAGCAGGCAGGTAGTGGGTCCCCTTTGCAGAAATCTGTGATGCAAAGGCCGGAAGGATGGCTTGTCCAGTAGGTTGTGGAAGGGTTTTCTTGCTCAGCCATGACTTGGACTTGGTGGTCTCTGAGGTTCCATACAAGTCCACAAGGCAGTGACTCTGTGCCTTTGTTATCCTGGTCTCGAGTATTATGTGTGTTTACCCAACTTTCACCATCCAGTGGTTTTAGAGATTCCTAAAGACTGGAAGGAGTACTCAGCAGGATATTGTGTGTGCCTGGACTGTAAGTTCCCTGAGGGTGAAGACCGTGCATGGACCAATAACAAGTGGTGTTATGTAGCACTGCTTCTTCACACACCTTTAGAAGGTAGTGTTCTCATTTCTTTTTTTTAATGTAATAAACATTTTTATGCATATTTTTGGGTTCCAATTTTTATCCTTCCTTCCCTCCCTCCCTCTCCCTTCCCTGAGGTGGCTAGCAATCAGATATGGGTTATATGTGTATGATTATGTACATTACCATATTTGTCATGTTGTACAAGGAAACTTGATTAAAAGAAGAAAAAAATGAAAGAAAGTGAAAAATAGCCTGCTTTGGTCTGTTCCATCCATATCAGTTTTTTCTCTGGAGGTGGATAGTATGTGTCATCAATAGTCCTTTGGGATTGTCTCGGATCATTGTATTGTTGAGAATAGTCAAGTCATTCACAGTTCTTCATCAGACAGCATTGCTGTCTCTGTGTACAACGTTCTCCTGGTTCTACACACTTCACAATACAATCCTTTCATACAAGTCTTTCCAGGCCTTTCTGAAGTCATCCTGCTTGTCATTTCTTATAGCACAATAATATTCCATCCCCATCATTTACCACGGTATTTCTACCACCAATTGCCAACCAGATGTTGCCCACAGGGCAGGCAAGGTGACCTTGATGAAGCAGCAAGTCACCCTGAGGGAGAGACAAGAGGCAGCATGTGTCAGACCAGGTCTCTAAATTCCGTGCCTCAATTTCCCCCATATGTAAAATGAAGAGGCTGGGCTAGATGATCTCTCATCTCTCCTCCAGCTCTGTGCTTATAGATCTTATTCTCCTGTATCCCACACAGCACTGGGCCTATGGCAAGGGGGTCAGTAAATTTTCATTGACCCACTGACCCACCCCCTCAGGATGGGCTATTTGCCAAGAAGTTCTCAGGGTTTATGGATATTCAGGCTCCCACCCACATAGACCAGGAAAGGGGAGGCTTTTCTCAGATCCTGGCTGGCCCCCCTAAACAGGAATGGCTCTCTCCCCATGCCAGAGAACACAGACACATTGTAGGGAGAAGTGAAAGAGAGGCTTCCCTCTTCCAATCCAGAGACAGAGGGTCAAGGCTAGGCCAAGCCTGGGCACTGGTGCTGATCTCCTTCCCTCCCACCCCGTTCTCTATGGGGTTTTGCACATTGCTGCCTGATTTGACTCTAGACCATGCTATAAAAAGCCCACCAAGCCGGGTGTGGAAGGAGTCGCTGCTATAACTCACAACGAAGTTGGGGACGGAGGGTAAAACCCCATGCCTGGCTTTCCTTAAAGTCACCTGGCAGAGTTTCACAAGATGAAATGGGACAGGCCTTGGGAGCAGCCAATGCCTAGCACATAGGAAGCACTTAATCCATGCTTGTTGAATGACTGACTGACGGATGGCCGGAGAGGGCTGGCTCCAGCCAGACTTACCCATTCTCTGGAGCCAGGTGAAATGTTTTGGCCAGAGAACTCCCAGGGTTTATGAAGGGCTCAACCCGTGCAGCGTTTCCATATGGATTCCATAAATTAAACCTTGCCAGGAAACGAATGGTAAATTTATATGTCTGCTCACATGTGCGGCTCATTGAGTCTTAAGAGCTTTCCAGCAGAATTCATGTCCCATCCATCTCACTTAGGCACTCGGCTTTTATAGGGCTAATCCCTAAAAAAATTGGATCAACATGAAGTTTCTTTTTATACAGGCACCCTAGCCCTGGAACTCATAAATCAGGAAGAAGGGCGTCCCCGGTCCCCTGAACCTACTTCCCTGCACTATTTCAATTGGTCCACTCCCAGAAACCCTGCCCGGAGCTTAGCAGTCACTCACCTCCAGGCTCAAACAACACTACCCTCACAGCCTCCCATATTATATTGATTCTCAGTGCCAATTATTCCTTTGAAATATCTCCAGCAAAAGACCTTTCCTTTGTATTCCCAGTACTACCACCTCATTCTGGGCTCTGACCTGGCATGTATGCTATGAGAAAGAGGCAGCCACGAGACATGAACAGCCACATTATTGAATAACATTAAATTCAAAGGCAAAAGACCTGGTTTGAATCCCGGTTCTTATATTTTATTTTATGCATTTCAAAACCTGGTTTAGGGGTGGCTAGGTGGTGCAGTGGATAAAGCACCGGCCCTCGATTCAGGAGTACCTGAGTTCAAATCTGGCCTCAGACACTTGACACTTACTAGCTGTGTGACCCTGGGCAAGTCACTTAACCCCCATTGCCCTGAAAAAAAACAACAAAAAAAAAAACCTGATTTTGAGAAGGGTTTCCTGGGCTTCTCCAGCCTACCCAAGGGGACAATAGCACAAAAACAGTCAAAACCCCCTGGAGCAGGTGATCGCCAAGGGGCCTTCTCTCTCCAAATAAGTCCCGTAGAGAATGGCTTCCTAATTTGTCTCCTTTTCTTCCTCCCAGTCTTACCCTTCCCCACTTGCAGTTCCCCTTTCCAAGAAGCACAATCAAGTCTCAACAATACTACTCTTCTTATGACTGATGACAGCTGAGGTAGTGCAGTATAGTGAGGAAAAGCGGGGGACTCCAATCCAAAGAACCAGGGTTCACATCCCTAGCACCGTTACTTACTATCACCCAGGATGAGTCACTTCTCATTTTCCTCATATGTCAAAAGAGGTGGTTGTAGTCTCTCTAAGCTGCCTTCCAGCTCTAAATTCTATGATCCTAAGGTCCCAAGAACTTGAGGGGTAGCTAGGTGGCACAGTGGATGAAGCACCAGCCCCAGATTCGGGAGGACCTGAGTTCAAATTCGGTCTCAGACACTGAACACTTCCTAGCTGTGTGACCCTGGGCAAGTCACTTAACCCTCATTGCCCCACAAAAAAAAAAAAAGAAAAGAAAAAGAAAAAAAGATGTCAAGAACTTTTTGTTATAAGGCTCACCAAAGAATAGAGTGTGCTCAAGGAATCTCTGGTCCAGTGTGGAACAGAGATATCAATATGATGTAATTGAACAGCCATATAATGCCTATATCATCATCAGTGGAGCACAAACATCCTAACAGGAAGGGAAGGCTTTGAATGGAGTCATATCAGCTGCCTATGGGGCAGCTCAGTGGATAGAGCACTGGGTCTGAAGTCAGAACACTCATCTTCCTGAGTTCAGATCCAGCCACAGACACTTCCTAGCTGTGTGACCCTGGATAAGTCTCTTCACCCTGTTTGCCTCAGTTTCCTCATCTGTCAAATGAGCTGGAGAAGGAAATGGCAAACCATAAGAGTCAAACACAATAGAAAGTACTGAATGACAATATCACTGCCCTCTGTTGTCTGAGAACAAGCTGAGTTTAGAGTGACTCACCCCAAGGTGAATGATTCCTTTGGGGTCACAGCCACTAATGAAGATTTTCTGCCCCGGTATGGAAAGGTCGCTCTCTCCTTTGGTGGCAGCTTCTTAGAATCACAGGATGTAATGCTAAAATTGACCTTATAACTCATCTAACCCAATCTCTCTCATTTTAGAGATGAGTAAGCTAAACACCGGGGAGAAGTGACCTGCCTGAGGTTCCCCAGGTCATAGAGTTGCCCACATCAGACTTCAGTTTGAAACCCAGTGGTATTTCTAGGATATTACTCTTCATTGGTAGTCAAGTTAATGGCAGTCATTTATAATCCAGCAATTACGCTATTAGCACGTAAAGCTTTGCCAAGCACCTTGGATCTATTGGGTTCAGCTGAACAAATATTTATTAAAGACCTACCACATGCATGACCCTTTTTCTAGGTTCTAGAGATACAAGAAGAGATGCCATGTAGACCTTGTTTTCAAGATGCTCAAAATCTAATGAAAGAAGGGTATAAAGACAGTGTGTCTAACACACAGTAAATGTTCAATAAATCCTTGTTTATTGATTGATTTGGGTGGGTGGATAGAGTGCTGGGCCTCAGACATTTAGTAGCTTTGTGATCCTGGGCAAGTCACTTAACCTCTGTTTGCCTTAATCCACTAGAGAAGGAAACGGTGAACCACTCTAATATCTTTGCCAAGAAAACTCCACAGACAGTATGGTCCATGGGGTCACCAAGAGTTGGACATGACTGAACAACAATAAATTGATTGATTGATTGTAAAACTAATAAGAAACAATTTAGGACTAATGACAAAACCTTGGCTCAGGAGTTTGAGGACCTAGATTAACTCAACTCCACCCCTGACACTTTAGACTAGCAGTGTGATTTTGAGAAAGTCACTTACTTCCCTGGGTTAAAGTTTCCTTGGCTGTAAAAAGAGAGGAGCTGAACGAGTGTGGCCCCTAGAGTGTGGCTCTAGGTCTCTGATCTCTGAACACACAAATCATTCTAATGGAAAGGAAAACTCTCAGCCCTGCTTATCTCCTCCTCCCTCATCTCTTCCTTCTGGAAGCTCAGAGGAATAAGTAAGAACTCTCTGAACATTTTCACAGATGCCATCTAGTTTGACTCCCACAACAATACCGTGAGGTTCACAAGGCAACTGTTAGTATCCCAGCTTATAGATAATGAAACTGAAGCTCAGAGAAAGCAGGCTAGTTGCCTAAGGTCACACAGCGAGCAAATGGCATAGCTAGAACCAAAACCCAGCTCTCCTGACTCCCTGGCCAGAGATCTACCAACTCATATCCCAAGTTTGTAGAATCAAAGATTTAGAGCCAGAAGAGATGTTAGAAGTCACTGAGTCCCACCCCCTCATATTACAGATGAGGAAACTGAGGCAGGGAGAGAATAAGTAAGTTGTCCAAGGTCCTGTAGCTGGGTGGGGTCTCGGGTAGGATTTGAATCTAGCTCCTCTTGATTCCAAGGACAGTGGTCTATGCACTACACTACCTTGCTTATCAAATTAGAAAAATGGATAGATAGATATTTGACAAATATATATTATAGATTTGATTTGATATATATTTTTGAACTGATATATACACACATACATGCACAGAGAGAGAGATCAGTGTTGTTCATTCAATGAGGTCGCAACTCCTTTATATCAGGGACAAGCAATCAATCAAGTAGCAAGTGTTTAATAAGTGTCTACTGTGTACTTGTCTGGGGCAGCTAGGTGGCACCATAGTGCACAGAGCGCTAGACTTAAGAGTCTGGAAGACTCATCTTCCAGAGTTGAAATTTGGCCTCAGATATTTATTAGCTGTGTGACCCTGGACAAGTCACTTACCTTGTTTTTGCCTCAACTTCATCATCTGACAAATGAGCTGGAGAAGGAAATGGCAAACCACCCTAGTATCTTTTCGAAGAAAATCCTGAATGGGGTCGGGAAGAATCAAATACAGCTGTAAATGACTAAACATCAAAAAAAAGCTCTAGTTGGGCAACAGACATGTATTAATCGCCTGTGGTTTGCCAGGCACTGTGATAAGTGCTAAGGCTACAAAGGCAAAAAACAGTTCCTTCCCTCAAAGATCTCACAGTCTAAGGAAGTCTAAGGAAGACAACCTGCAAACAACCATGTTTGTACAAGCTATGCATCCAGGGAAAATTGGAGATAATCATCGGAGGGAAGGTACCAGAATTGTAGCTCAGCCTTCCCTTTTCTTTTCCTTCGAGGGAAAGTGCCAAGCGTTGGGGATACAAATACAAAAGTAAAAGAGCTCTTCCCCTCAAGGCATCCTCTCAGAGGAGAGAGGGTTGGACATGTTCAAACACACATGCAGGATCTAACAAAATAATCACAAAGTGATGTGAGAGTGCACTCACAACTGGAAAGTATCCCGAAAGGCTTCTTAAAGAAGATGATGTAATGGAGGGGGATTGGCTTTTTCTTGTCTGTGTGGCATGAAAAGGCAAAACGTGGAACAAGCAGAAGGAGCTTCCGGGAAGTTGATTTAAGCTCAATTTAAGGAAAAGCTTTCTAATAATCTTAGAGTTGCTGTGGGCCCGGAGGTCCCCAAACAGAAGTCAGGAGGGGCACTGCTGAGGTGGCTCCTATTCAGCTATGGCTCTTTCTAGCTTGACCTTCAAGCTCCCTTCCAACAAGGAAATTTAGTAATTCCTATCCCCCGTGCCCAGTTGGTGCCCAGTCAATATCTGCTGATTCTTCCATCCTGGTATCTTGTGCCATGTGCATCTGTGGGACTGTACAATTAATATATTGATGTCTGGGGGGTCGTGTGGTGATGGAGAAGGGGTCCCTGGTCTACCAGACTCCCTTGTATGAATCTGAAAGATTCATTTCACTTCACTGTCAAATGAAGAAATTGGGCTGAGGTTTCTGAGGACATTTCCTATTCTAGAGTCCATGATTCGTTGATGAACTGGAGTCACTGTAAGAATGTGAGTCATCGAAGGAAGAAAGGAAAGCCCATTTCCACTGGCCAAGTTCAGTGGCACTTCCACTGTCCCTCTTCCCCCTGGCCCCAGATGCCCAGACTCTATCTGGGCTGTTGGATGCTTCCTGCAGCTTAATGAGGCAGAAGCCACCCACACCATTCCTTCAGGGGAGATGGAGGACCCCTAAGCCTTAACACCTGCCTTGCCCCTGCCTCCCAAGGTCCTCCAGGCCTTACCCCCTGCCTTGACTCTAAGCCCTGCAGAGCCCTGGCACTGTTATCTGACCTGCCTGAGGTGATCTAAGGACCCCTGAGCCTGGCCAGCACGCTGCCCTCTGCTTCACTCTTAGCACTTCAGGGCTATCAGATGCCCTACGGCTGAACTTTAATGATACAGTGTCTCTTCCCATTAGAATGTAAGCTCTTTGAGAGCAGGTACTATCTCACTTTTTCTATTTGTATCACAGTGCTTTGCACATAATAACCAAGTCACATAGTGGATGTTTTCTCATTCATTCATATGCTGGACTTTCCAAGACATAGTAACCTAGTAACTTAGTAGATGCTTTCTCACTCATTCAGATACTGATCATCTCCTTTTCTTACAGGTGTCTTCCTCTTCCCTTGAGACATTGATCACCACAAAGCTCCCTGTCAAGGACATAGACATACGCCCAGGGGTGCCGGACCACGTGGACGGAAGCAGCAGGGCAGTGCAGGAGGTCATCCCCAGCTCTGACCAATGCCAATTGAGTGGCCCAGATGCAGAGAGTGCCGACCTCAGAGCCACAAGTAGGTGTCTTTTCACATGTATCTTGGGGCAGAGAGTAGAATAGAGAGTGGTGACAGGGGAATTTGCACAGGGCTCCCAGAAGCCTCTAACTATAGCCTGCTCAGACCACACGGGCAGACATTCCCCAGACCATCACTGGTTCTACAGAGGAGGAACAGTGACTGGAGGCTGATGGTACCTCCCTGTGCTCAGAGGTCTTAGACTGTTTATTACTAGGCCAAAGGGGAGCCTCACTCTGGGAGAACCCAGTGCACCTCTTCTCTCCCCAGGATCAAAAGCATTTAACTTGATTTATATTTCAGTGTTTCTCCTGCAGTATGAGGGTAACCTGATCACTGACCCCTCCCCTTCCCAATTTCCTTGGGAAAAATCCCAAAGTAGCTTTTGAGGCTATAAAATGAGTCTCCATCAGTAAGGGCTTTGGAGAAGGCAGCTGGAAGTGGAGACTTATGTCTCCTTCCTGGCCAGTGGATTGGTGTTAACCCCCACCCCCTTTTGCTGCTCTGGATTCCCTCCACCAAGTAGTGTTTGTTTAGCAACAGGAGCTGGTGCCAGCGAGCAGAAGGGGACCAGGAGGGGGTCTTGAGGGTGGTCTGGGAAGCCTACAGAGGGCCCACTAAGTCTTAAGGCCACTCCCAGGATCCCAACCTCGATGTATGACAGAGTTTGTAATTCTTTGAGCAGTGACATGCCGAAATTCTGACCTTTCTGATATACGTAGCAGGAGAGCACTAACCACTGGATGGGAGATAGAGTTGGGGATGGAAATTATATAGATTTGTGGATGTGGCGATGACTGTGCCAACCACCAGCTCTCCTGTGAGAACGGGAGGATGGGGTAGAGAAGGTGGGATTTGCCATTGGCTCGTTGCCAGCCACTGACTCCTGAAGGGGGTTATAGGTTCCACCTGAGGGTTTGAGTAGGTGTCAGGTCCAACTGGCAAAGCGACAGAAAATGTAGCAGGGACCATTAACCTGCATGCTAATGAAAGCAATTGGCTGGTGTCATAGAATTATAACACTAGATCTTGCAAGGATTTTAGAGGTCAGTTAGGGCAGCGTTCTTGTTTGTTTGTTTGTTTGTTTTTTCAGACAAGGCCCCAAGAGCTTAAGTGACAAAGGGAGCAAATAGTGGAGCAAGGATGTGAATGTGGTCATAGAGTAAGGTTCTCTCTATCTCCACCTGAGTTCAAATCCGGCCTCAGATGCTTGACACTTACTAGCTGTGTGACCCTGGGCGAGTCACTTAACCCCAATTGCCTCACCAAAAAAAAAAAAATTCTATATCAATATAGGCTACTGCCATAATAGTTCGCCCAGCCCAGCCAAGGCCCTTACACCAGGGTCTTGTCTTAGCTTCTGAGAATATTTCATGAGGTTGTGATTGGATATTCTTGAGTCCATTTATCCAGTCTTATCTTCCTACGACCTGATCTCCTGCCTCATCTGGAAACCCCACAGCCTCATGAGAGACTCTAGTCATGGTAGTTCACCTTTTTGTGTTTCCCGGACTACTTTAGGAGTTTAGGGTAAAGCCTGTGAACCCTTTCTCAGAATCATGTTTTTAAATGATTGAAGGAAATTCTAAATTTCAGTTGGAGGCTAGTAAAAATGAAGATATAATTTTTTACCATTCAGATTCACAGACCCCCACTGAAATCTATCCATGAACTTTGGGTTAAGAAAACCTGGTCTGTGACAAAAGCCACAGTTATCTGCCTTCCAAACAGATTGCATCTCTGCTCTGTCTTGATTCATTGCTCATCACTTGACCACTTCCTGTCCACTCCCTGGAGACCAGTCTCCCTCTCTCTCTCTCTCTCTCTCTCTCTCTCTCTCTCTCCCCTCCTTCTCCCTCTCCCTCTCCCTCTCCCTCTCTCCCTCTGTGCCTTGGATCTTCTTATCTTAAAGCAAAGCCCCCAAACTACCTTGTAGAAAAGTTGAAACTGAGCCCCAGGACCCATCTGGGTCTGGCTCCTAGTTCCCCCTGCAAAACTGTCAGTCAGGAGGGACTGCATTCCTTGGGAAGATGAAGAGTGGAGTTTGTCATCCCTCCTCCCCAAGGGGGTACACTAGGGTCAGCCTGTCAAAGAGGCCAGAGGTCAGGTTTTCCATAGCTCTTATCCAGAGAACTAGAGGAAGATGCCTCTGAGTTCTTAGGGGTGATCCCTGCCTGGGGCATCTTCCCCTCAGGTTAGTAAAGGGCCTTAGGCAGTGGGGCTGGTCTGGGGGCAGGGAACAGACAGAGCCTGGTTGGAAGCAAAGGCTACTGCTTCTCTTTACCTCATGAAGTTTTAGGTCTGTCCTCCAGCTGCTGCCCTTGGGCAGAGTTATAAGAGATGTTGGTCCTGCCCTAATTGTGGAGAATTGGTCAGAGGTATGGGTAAAGTTGAATTCAATCCATATTTATGAAGTACTTCCTTCTATATGGGCTTCTAGTGTGCAGAGTACTGGTCCTGAAGTCAGAAAGATTCATCTTCCTGAGTTAAAATCTGCCCTTAGCCACTTAGTAGCTGTGTGACCCTGGGTAAGTCACTTAGCCCTGTTTGCCTCAGTTTCCTCATCTGTAAAATGGGCTGGAAAAGGAAAAGGCAAACCCCTCCAGTATCTCTGCCAAGAAAACCCCAAATGAGGTCACAGAGAACCAACCAAAGAATGCTTATTTCCATGTGCCAGGCATAACTCTAGATACTGGGGATAGAGGGCACCAACAAAACAACTCTCACCCTCAAGGAGTTCACATTCTACTGGGAAGACACAGTTTATGCAATATTAAGTCTAGTAGCCATAAACTCATATTCTTCAGAGCCTGCGAAAACATGGCTGTTAAAAAGATGGGCCCTGGGG